>NC_091516.1:31121234-31319508 GCF_947461875.1 Haliaeetus albicilla
GTACATTCAGAAGAATGTTGATAACACTGATGTTTTCAGTTGTTGCTCAGTAGTGTTTAGTCTAAAGTCAAGGATTTTTCAGCTTCTCATGCCCAGCCAGCAGGAAGGCTGGAGGGACACAAGAAGTTGGCACAGGACACAGCCAGGGCACCTAACCCAAACTGGCCAACAGGGTATTCCATACCATGGGACGTCACATCTAGTATAGAAACTGGGGGGAGTGGGGCTGGGGGGATCGCCGCTTGGGGACTAACAGGGCATCAGTCAGCAGGTGGTGAGCAATTGCATTGTGCATAATTTGTATATTCCAATCCTTTTATTATTACAGTTGTCAATTTATTAGTGTTATCATTATCATTATTAGTTTCCTCTTTTCTGTTCTATTAAATCCATTTCTGTTCTTATCTCAACCCACAAGTTTTACTTCTTTTCGCGATTTTCTCCCCCATCCCACTGAGGGGAGGGGGGAAGTGAGTGAGCAGCTGCATGATGCTTAGCTGCTGGCTGGGGTTAAACCACGACACCAGGGAATTACACATGGAAACATGTGCCACATAGTGCATGCTCAGGAAAAAAAAAAAAAATTATTTGCACTGCACAGACAGTCTGTACGTGTGCCACTAGGTCAGGTCATCGAAGTAGGTTATCACACCCCAGGTTATCAGACCTTATCAGACCTTCGGAAATCTTGGAGGGGTGGTCAGAAGCCTCATATTCTACAAAAAAGAGTTCAAGGAGGACTCAGAAAAATAAATAAACAAACCCCACAAACCTGGCCAAGCATCCAGATTTTCCTAAATACTTGGCAATCAGAACCACTGTCCTTAGGTCTTTTCTGGCCACATGCT
Source organism: Haliaeetus albicilla (assembly GCF_947461875.1). Lineage (NCBI taxonomy): Eukaryota > Metazoa > Chordata > Aves > Accipitriformes > Accipitridae > Haliaeetus > Haliaeetus albicilla. The sequence continues at coordinate 31,122,083 of NC_091516.1, forward strand.
TCCATCTCCCCATTAAATACTTGTGTGACTACTTATTTCTTTTCCATTTGATCTTTTATCGTAATCTGGGAAACTCATCTTTTCTGCATTGATTTGTTCTATCATATGTCTTACTGTTTTCTCTGTCCTCACACATCCTACCAGTTTAGCAAAGCCTGTGTACTCTGCCTCTTGCACACTCAGCATGAAAGCACACAGTCATATCATCAGTGCCTACATGACTTTAGGTACCCCTCAAAAAATCAATACACAGATCAATCCCCCCAATCACACTATAAGATCTGTGTTCACAGCAATTTGAATGGAAAAGTTCACAGAATACTCTCAAATCATTCCGTAAAAGCCATTTTGTATATCCCATGTCAGATATTGATGCAATAAAAGATCACATGAGAGTATGATTTTACATATTTTTCACCATTTATAGAAGCAATGATTTTGATATATATTTTTCTTCATTCCCTCTACAACAACTTGCACTTCAGTTCTACTGACATTTACTTTCATTTGTGTTGCAAGAAAAATGAAGGTTGCATTACACTTGTTATAATTCTATCCCTTGCTTATAACTTCAGCAAATTTTACTAGGTAAGAGGGAAATTTTCATGCTTCTCTCTGCTTAAGGCTATATTAAATTTATTTAAATGTATCAGCAGAAACAGCTCAACCATTTCCCAGAATGAGGTCAGTGGAAAACAAAGAAAATTGGTGAAACTACCTGTTTAAGTCAGATAGTTTGTTTAATACTACTAGCCACTTCATGACTTGCATTCTGCAGATCATGAGCAAACAATCAAAAAGTTACATGTGCTATCTTGATAAACATATGCAGAGTTGAAAAAGCATTTGGAAAACAGTGAAATCTTCTTTTGTCCAAGCTTTAAGTGAGATTTGTATCTTAATTCTTTGAAAGGTCTAGCTTTCCTTCACATTCCCAAATCACTTCAAGCAGGCACCTTGGCAGTCTGTTACTTACCGGTATGGGAGTCTTATGAAAAACACACTTTTATTTCCCAGGAATAATACTATCCATTTTGCAATATCTTCTGGTACAACCAAAACAGAAGTAAGTGTTCTGCCACACCGAGCTGTACCATCTAGGATAAGCAGACCAAGTCTACGCTTGATTGTTCTATCTGCTGTGGGAGTTTTCCCGGAAATGTTATACTCTTATGCCAGAGTCAAGGGTCAATCACAGGAACTTCAGGTATCAGCATGCCTATGGTTTCCAGCTTACACACACTAGCAATTCAAGTAACACTGTATCTCTAGTCTCTTTTGTTAAAAACACAAGCAATTAAATGTAGGAATATCTTCTCGGATAAGGCAAATCCAAGGCTGAGATGCAAACAGTGAGTATTACAATGGCTTTGTCCCTTTTGAGTTCCCGTGATCCCCTGAAACAAGGGAAGAGAAATGATTAGCCAAATCATTCAAACTACAAAATCCAGACCACTGCTCTGGTAATCTAAATGGCTCACAACATATACTTGCACTCTGACAAGATTTAACCAATTTTTTTTTTTTTTCCAGACAGATGGTGTTCACCATGGAGGAGGGGTTACCATTCAGAATAATTTATTTTAGGCAAATTATTTTAGACCTCACACTTCTCTATTTTACATTTTACATATTTCCAGTAGATAGTAGACACCAGCTCCACAACCCACATCCTTTCCCTCCTCACTGCTGGGGATACAGCTGTCTCTCACTGAAGGTAATCATGCTATAATTAAGAAACCCCTAGTTGGGGCAGCCGTTCAATGAGCTTGGTTGTTGTGAACTTGGCCTGACCAACACCTGACTTACCCAGACAACAGGAAAAACAGCTTGGACAAAGATTATCTCAAGTGCATAGCCTAGGGTTTTCTCAGAATAAACTTGAACTTTATAATACAGACAGTGATCGTGCTCTATCCTACACTCAGCAATGTAGTCTTATGCTGAATCTGTAAAGGACTTGGGGGGGGAAAATGATCAGATAAAAGTAAATTATACATGGAGTTTAGACTTTCAACATTCCGGTTAAAGCTGTCTTGCAGCAACTTTTGACGGGCTAGCATAGCTTTACTTTGTTGCACATATTTAAAAAGAAAATCCGCAACACCAAATGAAGAAAAATCTTTTGTCTCCGGAGTTGTGACAGAACAGGAAGTTCTCTTTTCCAACTGTTTAAAGTTCTTGCTCTGAGGTCAGAGGTGGTTTACCTTCTCATGGTAAAAAGGCAACAGATTCATATCCATAGCTCAAGTCAATTCTGCATGCACTTCTTGTGGAGAAGTTCCTGAACCATGAAAAGAAGAGTCCTTGAAACTGTGGTCCCAAGATAACCACTAAAGAAGGAGTAGCAAGCATCTGACATCAACATTTCCTGCTACTTAAAAAAGGATGAAGCAAATCTTCAATCTCGATTTCCAGCCATTTTTGGCAGACAGCTACATCTTATAGGCTGGACTCTGGAGAGTACTCTGGAGACATTATGATAACCCCTATTTGTCCTGTTTCTCCTGATAGCCTCTCTAACTGGTAGTCATTTACTTGCTAGGGAGCAGCCCTCCTAGACGCTAGTAGTGTCTTATTTGCTAAATTTTGAGGGGGTAAACTGAGTGAACATAACAAGCCTGTAGATGTTATCTAATAGATACTACTAACTTCAGCAGTCACAAATAGTCCAAGAGTAGTGAGTTGCCAAAATACCATCACATCCCTCCTTCCCTAGGTGCAATCAGTTGCTTTCAAGCCTCAATTGAATTTCAGGTTTGGGGTTTAAGCTATTAGGCTTCATATGTATGGAACTCACTTGAAAGGCAACCATTCTCCTTTGTCATACTTGTAGAATTACTAACACCAGAGTCATAGCTGGAACTTCAGTGACTTCTGAGAAGGCACAGCTGGTAAGACTTTCAGCTTCAAAAATCTACTTTCCTACTTGTTCCAGAGCAACCCTTATCTGTCTCTGGGGCACATTGAAAGTAACTGCTGAACTGGAGCTGCAAGAAAGTGGCTGGAGATGCATAAGACTACTGACTTAGTTGAGATGTGAAGACCATATCTATCTTCTGTATCTACCACTCCTGCATTAATTTTTATCTGATGAGTTTCACTCATCTGCTAGGACAGCCAATTTAACTCAGTGAGATTAATTATTTTGGAATACTAGTAATATAATGGTTAAACCTGCTCTTGTAGGCTAATCTAGATCAGCATCATATGTGCCCTGTAATGATTGTTCCACTATTATCTGTAAAGGCTCTGTTGAGGTCACATAGATATTTGCCTGCCTGAAACAACTTTCATAATCAATGCCTAAAATACACTGCCAGTTAGGATTTCTTATTTACACAAGGAATTAAGATCTCTTCATTTACGAGAACTATATTTGCCAATAATTCACATTTCAGTTCTACCACAACACACAGCAACATTTACACCAATTAATAAGGCAGTTGTTTAGTCATATATTTTAATATATATGTTGAAACTTAATTAGCCTCTTAAGTCAACCTGATTATGTCTTTTTAAATTTCTGCTTTTCTTATTTGCTGTAAGTAAGCTTTTAAACACAAAATACACTAAGCAGCATTTCATCTGAATCCTATCAAACAAAGCTATTGAAGCATGAGGTCTATATAACCAGTGAAGCAGAAGACCATGCTATTACATGGATAAATGCTCCAGAGTTACCGAAGCAACACAAAAACAATCATAGAAACATGGCTTTTGAAACCTCATAAGCAACTCGTTTTGGAAGAAAGTTTTTGTGTGTATATATGTGAATATTCACATACACACATAAATATAAGCCATTTGACATCAAAACTCCAGGACAGATACACGTGGCTTTGATTAAAAAAAATTTTATTACTTCCCATTCACCTTCTCCCCAAAACAATAGAAAACAAGCCAGAAATCAAAGCTATCTATCTATGAGACTTAAAAAAAAAATAAAAATAAAAATAAAAATAAAAGGAAAGAATCCTTATTTCCTTATTTCTTATTAATCTTCTTCACATGTTCAGACAAAGAGCAAATAGCAGTTCCCAACCCGTTTTGTCTCAGGAAACACCATCAACTCACAGTAGCTTCAGCACCCACCGTCTTACAAACTCCTCCAGGGCTCCAAGAGGGCTCTGCTTGGGCTCTAATACAACTTATACTCAGTTGTCATCTGGGATTAGACCCTACCTCCTGGCCTACCTTTTAGACAGCCAAACTTATACCCATGTACACATGTAGGGTGTCAGGGCATTTGCTCCCCAGGGTGACTGGAGAGGGCTATTAGGTACATAGGCCCAGAGGCCTGGGCTCCCAAGCCCTCAGCAGCTGCAGCCACCAAAAGGTCCATCGGGGAGGTAGATGATGCCAAGGATGGGGCTCTTCCAGGTAGCGGACATGACTGACCGACCTTGAAATTCTCTGTTTAAAAAAAAAAAAAAAACAGAAAGAAAAAACCTTATGTAAAACAATGTGAGTTATAAATAAAGCCAAGTACAGCCAAGTCCCATGGAGGGCTGTGACCTGCTCCCAGCATGGCGTGTGGGAGCACGAGGCAGCACCAGCACCCAGAGCGGGGCAAGGCCGACCGTCACAGAGAGGCTGGCTGAGCATGAAATTTTACTCTTCTTTATGCAATTCACCCAGCGATGCAGAAAAGCATGCTTAGCAGCTTGCTGCCCTGACTTCCTCCCAAAAATAGGTGCTGTTACAGGCTGCCCATATAAATAGCACTCTCTTAAGGCCTCCAGTTACCCTCTTTGTGCTTTCTGTCCCCAACTCTCCCCATCCTTCTGAGTTTATTGCCCTTCATAAACACTAATTTCCTCACCGCCCTCACCGCAGCCTTGCTAGCCTGCAGCAGGACAATGTTTGCTCTCTCTCCTCCCACACACAGGGACTCCACACACAGTGTGGTAGGAGTTTGGTTCAAAAAAAACCACCCTGGGGCCTATCCACAACAGTAGACGTCAGCAGCCACCACCTCACCACACCACGCACCCTGAGGGATGCCATTTCACACCACCACCTCTGGCAGAGGGGACAGCCCCACAGCTCCACTCCCACTCAGCAGCCCCACTGCTACAGGGGGAAACCCTCAGGCCAACTCCCAGGGCCAGCGTCCCGCTTCACCCTCACTCAGCAGCTCCCAGGGAGCCCCAGCCTCCTTCACCGTGCCCTCACCAGCACCCACCAGCCGGTGCCTTGCAGGGTTGGGACCTCACAGGAGGCTGGCAGCAGCTGGTCGGGGCAGAGCCCTTTTCTCTGGTGTTTGTGCAGCACCTGGAAATCTTCAGTTCAAGACTCCCGTGATCCTGGGGGGCAGCAAACTCCCCACAGCCACAGGCAGCTAACCCAGGCCTCAGTGACAGGGGCACTGGGCTCTGGGGGTGACGGCAGGACAGGTCTCACCTCAGCCCACAGCCTCCACAGTGAAGGCAAAGGAGTAGAGCCAGGCCAGCGTCTTTGATCCAGGGTTAGAGGCTCACCACTTAATGAGTAGTTTTTTCCACGTTTGCAAGTGTTTTCCACACGCAGTAAGGCTAGCATGGAGCTCATTTGTTTCCAACAGCAAACATTTGTTCATTACCCTAGGCTGATCAGCAGGGTAAAGAACAAACATTTGCTGCATTGATGAAATGGGGCAATGAATAAATACCTTGGGACTAGCCAGTGTTAACATTTACAGTTGTTTTAGTTAACTTGAGTTAATTGCCAATCAATGCATGCCACTACACAACCAAAAATTCTAATCAGGATAGTCCCAAAGTGAAGGCCTTCTATTTCTTATAGTTTAATTATTTACTTACTCAAAATTAACAAATTCAGACTATCAAGATACATGTGTAAAGGGATTCTTAAAAGAAGTAATCTCTTCAGCCCACAAAATAATCCAGGACTCAAAACATGGCACACATTCCTCTGTGCAATGTTGTCAGCCAGAGGAGCTAGAACGGGTTTTTTTTCCTTCATTCAAAGACCTTAATGAAATGCTTTTCATTACAGAAAACTACCCTAAGCAATTTGTTTTCATAATAATAATAACCTAAAAGACAAATGAAAGCAATCAAAGAATGAAACTGATCCAAGCATTTTTGCAAGACAGCAGCTGGCACCCATAGCCACAGACATATCTGCTGCACCACTAACTGCAACATGAGAACAGCTAAACCAATGTATGGCAAAAAAAATGTGCTTGAGGGAGTTAGAATTTTTGAATGTGAAGTTTAGCCTTGGGGTAATTTTCACAACCAAGTAATAAACCACTCAGAAGGGTTGTTTTACTGAAAACAGTACTGAATTTAACTAACATCGTACAAGTGTTCTGCTATACTAACCTACTTTTTGACTATTTGTATTTCTAACGTGGGGGGGGTTGTGTGTTTGGTTGTTTTTGCAACAGGAGCCTAACCTAAGGGATTAGTAGCGAGAATGAATAATAGCGAGAATGAAGAGTGTTATATTGAACTTTGCTGCCCTCTAGTGACTACAAAGAACAAGCAACTAGAAGAGAGCGTTTGCTGTAAAAGGTTTCTTTGCTCTCAAGATAGAAGTGTTCAGTTCGGTATCGCTGAAGTACGACAGAATTTTTTGAGAGTGAAATCTTTGTTAATCTTAGCCTTAAACTATCATTTTGAATATGCAAAGTACTTGAATGTAAAAAAATTAAACAAACGTTTCTGCAAATGGAATGTGTAGTGCAATAAATGATCACATTATAATCAGTGATACTTTTGTGTTGCATTAAAATACTTCATGACAAGTAACTCAGAAAAGCTGCAGCTGCAAACAAGAAATCTATATTACTAGTTCAATGAACAAATTAGTCTAATTTATCTAGGAAACGTTTTACATATGTGACTGTTTAGTGGGGATTTTCACGATAAACAGTGTCAGACATTTCAACAAAAAAAAACCGTAAATCATAAATGTGCATCATTGTCTTCATTCCATAACTTGCACATATGCACAATTGTCCGTCATTTCAGCAGGAGTAAATGAGTACTATAAGGTTTGTTAAAAATCCAGAGGTTTTTTTTTTTACAAAATCTGTATTTTATGATAGACAAGTTGTTTCATAGTCCTTCATACTGTAGTTCCAAATTGCCAATATTTTGTGACTGTGTTTTTTTGTTTAGCTTATAGATGTTAACTAATGGGACCTTGTCCATATTACAAATGCTGAAAATCATACCCTTTGATGCAGTTTCTTGATGCAAAAGATTTGTTTCACCAGCATAAATACCAGTTATCAGGAGCAGATTATAACAAACTGAAACACCATAGTAAACCTCCACAGCGAAAACACTTGTTTTCACCTTTACATGCAGCAAGATGGTGGAGACCCTCTGAATCCTTCAGACTTAAACCCCCAGTTAGACTTCACAGTCATTTGTAACAATGTAATCAAGTTACAGCAGCTAGCTACATAATCATACAACTAGTGTAGCGGTTTTGGTGGAAAAGGGGTTTGGAAAGGGTTAATGGACCCTTAATGTTTGCTAGTTAACCATTCTTGAGTAAATTAACCATTATTTTTCAAAAGTTCTGGAGTATAAGATGGTTGCTTTATGAAATTAATGCTGATTTCTCAAATTTAACTTCCTTAAACTGGCATTTCTTCCTAATAAAGCAAGCTATTGCCACTCAAGTACAGTTACAAATTGGGAAAAGGAATAGTCTGTTCAAAGGTTACAGTGTCGTTGTCTGTATTAAGGCATTACCGAGGCCTATGTCTAGCACTATCAGGACATTGAAGTCAGTCTCTGATCCAATGCAATCATAAACTAAGTAGATGGTGCATTTATGTAAGCCAGACTATTGCCTTTTCCAAGTTCTCAGGCTGTATCTAAACAGCATGCACCACAGATGCTCCTTGGATGCTCCAAGGAAGCTTCTTCTGGACCTCGCTCCCATCTCCTTTCTGCTAAAAAACAAGATGAATGTGCAAAGTGAGGAGGAATGGAAACAAACATGTTGTGAACGGGGATCACAATCAGAGCACGTACCCAGGCCTAAAAGACCAAAGTCAGTCCTGAGTCCATAATGTTTTTTTGATGGTGCAAACTTGTCTTCTGTAACTAGCTTCAGTAAAATTCTCTCTTGAATCAGACTGCTACTGGGAAAAAAGCCCAACTTGTTCATGCCACCTTTACAGTCTTTCAGTTTGCCAACACCTTTCAGGTTCTCATGCACTTGTGCTCTGACTAGCAGAACATGTTCCAGGTTTTGGTTAACCCAGGACTACAATGCCCCAGATAAATGCAGCAAAACTATTAATTCTGTTATTAGCAACCTTTTATCTCTGTAATGAACCTGGCAGAAATGAGGGCACTAAACACTAAACAGCTATCTAACTAATAACCCCTGGGACATACACATGCACTCTTTTAGATACCTGCACTGGACTATTCTACTCCACCCATAAGATCTTATCTGAAAAGAATCAGTGACAAAAACAGCTACCCACATTTTTCTATCTGAAATCAGACCAATGTCAACCACTCTCAGAGAAAGTGTTCTACCACCTGGGCTCTTCTTTAGTAAGTTGGCAATGAAATGATAACATAATTATCTGAGAAAGTTTTCCCTGAGCCAGAGCAGACACAGGCCCAGGAGTGTCAGAAGACACAGCACTTACACTGGGATCACAGTGAAGAGGAAGGGACGGAAGTTTGCAAAGGAATAGCTATGGGTGAAAAAAAAAATGAGAAAAGACATGAATAATTTGAAGTGGATGAATGAGAGATATGAAAAAACATGGAAGGACGATAGTGAGAGTATGGGATGGATAAACAGGTAGAAACACAGGAAGAAGTTAAAAATAAAAAGACTAAAACAAGAACTAGAAAACTCCAGGACTTGTGTGCAGAACAGTAAGCCTTTCTGGGTGTGCTGTGCAGGATGACTTTTGGCTTTCAAATATTTGGTCACATTTTTTGGATATACAACTTTCCTTCAAGAAGAAAATATTTTAAATATTGACATATGAATTACTCAACTGCCTAAATCCTAAATCTCAAATTTAAGATAAAAGTGAGAAAAAAGATGGGATTGAATAAAATATTATGGCTTAACAAAATGTTTACAGAACTTGTCTTTAAAGAAAAAGACCCAGGTTAAACCTGCTTATACCTCTTTCATTCAAAGTTATATAGGCACTTGTGTGCTTTGCTGGTTGGATTTTAAAGCTCCCCATCTAGCTTCAAATGTATTCTTTGGAAGTATAATTTTACCACTTTTATTCAACAAAATCCTATCAGTAGCTAATCACCAAAGATATTTCACACTCCACATCACCAATTTGTTCCATTCACTGAAAGTGTCGTGTTCTATTTTGAACTCACTTAAAAGCTTGATTTGTCGTCGCACTCTGGGAAAGCCACTACACACAGGCTTCATGACTCCTATCCTTCCCTGTACTTCATTACTTGTAAATACACTTCAAAAAAAAAAAAAAAAAAGAGACAAGTCTTTCTTTAACAGGCAGAAAAAACTATCTCTCCATTACACACATGAAATGATCCGTGTATGTTCCCCATTTAAGAAGGACAGATTTTATGCCCATCACAGCACTTCACTGCTCCAATTATTCACGTTCCTCTTCAAAAAGCACAGCTATTCTGTGAGAACCATAGTGCTCAAATGGTCCATGAAGTCTTTAGCAAAGACACTATTTATTCCTTGGGACCACCTTGCAAGCTAAGTCGTTCATGCAAATCTTGAAAAAGGATCATTCTGAGGCACTTCTATACTCAAATGTTGATGCATATTCCCAAGTAGTTACAGAATAGAATGTAAAACCTGTTGTAGTACCTTGGCCCTGGGAAGTGGTTGAGTCACCATCCATGGAGGTATTTAAAAGACATGTAGATGTGGTGCTTAGGGACATGGTTTAGTGGTGGACTTGGCAGTGCTAGGTTTACAGCTGGACTCAATGATCTTAAGGGTCTTTTCCAACCTAAATGATTCTGTGATTCTATGATTCTATGTACATGGTGTGAGAGACTGAAAGAGTTAATGTCTCAAACGCTGTGGTGGGGCAAGTTCACAAACCACTCATGACACCTAATTAGCGTAATCAGTTCAAGTGCCCACCCGAGGGAGGGGCAAGGATGATAAAAGGACACACACTGAAGCCCCCATGCATGCGCCTTCCAGAACTGGACCCCTTGGCTGGTGGGATCAACGCTGGACCCAGGACCGGTGAAATCTTTCTTTTCCTTTTTCTCTCTCTGTCTTGTTATCTTTCTCTTTCCTTTTCCATAATCCCTACACCTTATCCCTTTAAGACATAAAACTGTTGACCAGTTCTGGGACTAAGAGTGGATCCAGCTGCCCCTGGGCTCCTCTCTGAGAAGGATTCTAGAAAGCAAGGAGGTCTGCTCTGAACCTTGTGACCCAACAGGAGGGAGCTCCTTATTCCCTGAACTGATGTGTATGGTTACCATGGGTTACACGGGTTACTGAGGCAGTTCCATGCCAATTCCTGTTGTGAGAAACCCTCGCACCTACCGTTATGCCTCCCAAGTTCAGGTTGCTTCTGCCATGAATAAAATGCTTAACTGATCATTTGGTGTCGCATTATTTTAATTCAGCCCAGGGGAATTCCAAATTCAACACGACTCCCTGGTCTGTCTAGTTGTATTGGGTCTGGCTGAGATGGAGTTAATACTCCCCATGGCAGCCCTCATAGCACTGTGCTCTGCATCAGTAGCTAGAAAGGTGTTGATAGCACACCAGTGTTTTGGCTACAGCTGAGCAATGCTGGCACAGCATCAAGGCTGTCTCTCCAACATTTTTGCCCCCCCCCCCAATGGCAGGCTGGGGCAGGGCAAGATCTTGGGAGGGGACATAACCAGGACAGCTGACCTAAACCAACCAAACAGATATTCCATACCATATGACGTCAGCTCAGATATAAAAGCTAAGTAAAGGGAGACGGAAGGGGGGGGGCATTTTGTCTTCCGGAGCAACCACTACGCGTACTGAAGCCCTGCTTCCCGAGAAGTGGCTAGACATCGCCTGCTGATGGGAAGTAGAGAATAACATCATTTGTTTTTTTCTTTGCTTTCGCGCGCGCAACCTTTGCTATCACTTTATTAAACTGTCCTTATCTTGACCCACGAGCCTTTTGTTATATTTTCTCCCCCCCGTCCAGCTGAGGAGGGGGAGTGATAGAGCGGCTTTGGTGGGCACCTGGCATCCAACCAGGGTCAACCCACCACACTAGTCCAGGTCGCGACGCATGGTAGCCCAAAGCACTTTGCAATAAAACACTGAAAATACTCTGTGGGTTTCAAAGGCAAAAGTAGTTGCCAGTATGTGCTTAGGAAGATACAACCTTGGATTCAGAGCAGACTTACACTAATAGGAAAAGATGACAAGGACACTGATGTCACTATTCCTTTTATAAAAAACACTATGGGAAAGCTCCTGTGATCTAGAATTTTAATTTTTTAAAGTAAAGAGAGTAGTCATTGTTTCATATACGTATATGCATGCATAATACATAAATATATACATGCATGTGTGTATATAAAAGAAAAATAAGACTATATATATTCTGATGTGTATGTAGGCATATATATGTGTATACCTCCCTAAATCTGATTTTCCATAATCCGAATATTGCTGTGCAAAAAGGGGTTACTAGTCACTGCTTAGCCTTACACTATCACTCACATTTGGTCACTTCAGATGACCTGAAAATAAATGTGCAAAAAGCATATGCATTTTAGTGTATTTGCTAAAATCTCTTAGAGTAGAATTTATTTCGTCTATACAGCTTTGTTCAGATTTCCACCAGTTTGACCAAGGATAATGGTTAAGAATGGGAAGAGTTACAGAGTTCACAAAGGTTGTGCTTGTGACCCACAACTGTGGTTACAGGCAAGTTTAATGTTACAGCTCTGATAGTGCCAGAACAATGTCTTCAGTTTAGGGTAAAATAAGTCTAGCAGGAATATTTTAGAAAATAGCAACTAACTACTTCACAAAGTGTTACTGTAATTCACAGTTTGGGGGTTAGATTAGATTTATCTAAAATATTTTACCAAACAGATAACTTCTATTTTTATTTGCATCACTTATACACAGTTTAAATACAGCACTGTCTGCTCTCACAGGCCTAGTTTTAGTTTGACATCTTTCACACAGTTAATTTGCTCCATTATTTTATCTTAGAATGTGCATCTATTCAGTATATAGAGGTTAAGTGAGTTTGTTCAGTGAATCAATCCAAATCTCAGGCACTTTGACTTATTCAACTGATAAAGGGAACTTTTGTCACAAATTTACTGCAAAATGCCTGAAGATTTTCTCTGACAACTCCAATAACAATTACCTCTGTAAAGATATGTTTGTGACATGAATAGAACAATTCCCTAAGAACTACAAAGGAAACACTCTACATGAATGGATACAGACTAAAGCGGAAAGCTACTTTCAGAAAAAAAAAGCCATGAGGCAACCAGTATTCTGTTCTAAATATAGTAGCTTTGGCCTTTTTTTTCTGTTTCCCTCTATCTTAAATATTTCCATTGCTCTTTTATTCTGGTGCCAACACTTTTAACATTTTTCGTCATGGAAATTCATGGTTGGAGGTGGGGAGCAGAAGAAATAAGCAGCTCACAAGGAGGATTTTCTCCATTCTTTTAAGGATTCTATCCTTGATTCTGTCTTTGATTTTTTTTCCCCCCTATTTTTAAATAAGATCAAAAAAAGACCTTTTCCAAAAGGAAAATAGCAAGTTCTTAGCAAAGTGATTATTTGCACAAAGTAATAGAATAGTGTAAATAGAAAACTACCAGGTGAGTATTTTTAGTTGCAGTAAGAAGATCAACTTTCATTGCTGCACATCTCATTTTCCTTGGATTACAACACTAGCTTATGAACTAGAATTCCCCACTGACCATGATACCAGTAAGAAGATATAGACCCTTAATGTAGGAATATAAAAATTGTTTCTGATTATATGCTGATAGTATCAGGTATTAAATATGGCTAAATGTTTCAGTTTTAACAATAATTTTTAATTTGTGCAAATTATAAAAAAGGCAAACCTACACACTAATTCTTACTACTTTTATAGCCATGGGAAGAATAGGCTACAAAAATAAGGGAGGAAAATACCTAAAGAGGAAAATTAATATGAAAATTAAATATGCTGTCTTACTTATTACCTTTGTGATCTAAAAGAAAGGAATTCAGGCTTTGAAAAGAGCATTTTGGTAGTGACACACACCCCAGCCCATCCTTTCAGGGCTTATTGCTTTGTGGCAGAAAAAAGCACACATTCATGCTTTAGCTCCAGATCCAATCACTAATGAAGCTGCATATGAGCTTTGAAAAATTGGACTTGCTCTCACACTATGCCTGCTGTCCCAAGCCACACTTTTTCTGTTGCCTTAACTCCAATTAAATTGGAGGTTTATATGCATGAGAACACAATGCCTTTATGGACTTCAGAGTAGCTACAAAAACCAACTCAAGCAAATCTAAAATTCCTTGAGAACTGCCAAGGAGAAGGTCAAAGTTTCACTCCAAGCCTAGAAACAAAAAGAGATACACAAAGTACTACTACCCAATGCCACTCTAAACTCATCTCATGAAAGAGAACAAGGTGTCAAAACTTTGCAAGGGCACATGTCAGCAGTACTCAGCAAAGCAGCAGCTGTTCTGAAGCCTAGGAACATACACCACAGCAGTTCTGCCAGTAGATCTAAGGACTTAAAAATCTGTGATACCTCTCTTAGATTGTTCTCAACTACCTTACTTTTTATTAAAATTGAGTATATTCAGTATTCTGAGTATTGTACTTATTAAGAATATATTTGCAAGAAGATACCAGACAATAAAGTGTTTTTAAGTTCCTATTGGATCAACATGGATGGCAGGACTCAAGGAGATGTGGTGAATGGAGTTAAATCCAGTTGGCAGCCAGTGACAAATGGTGTTCCCCAGGGCTCAGTTCTGTTTAGTATCTTTAGCAACAATCTGGACAAGGGGATTGAGTGCACCCTCAGTAAGTTTGCAGACAACACCAAGTTGGGTGGGAGTATTAATCTGCGTGAGGGTAGGAAGGCTCTACAGGGGGACCTGGACAGGCTACATCAATGGGCCGAGGCCAGTTGTATGAGGTTCAACAAGACCAAGTGCTGGGTCCTGCACTTGGGTCACAACAACCCCATGCAGCGCTACAGGCTTGGGGAAGAGTGGCTGGAAAGCTGCCTGGCGGAAAAGGACATAGGGGTATTGGTTGACAGCCGGCTGAACATGAGCCAGCAGTGTGCCCAGGTGGCCAAGGCGGCCAGTAGCACCCTGGTCCGTATCAGAAACACCGTGGCCAGCAGGACTAGGGAAGTGGAACAGGCTGCCCAAGGAAGTGGTTGAGTCACCATCCCTGGAGGTATTTAAAAGACGTGTAGATGTGGTGCTTAGGGACATGGTTTACTGGTGGAGGTGGCAGTGTTAGGTTTATGGTTAGAGTCAATGATCTTAAAAGTCTTTTCCAACCTAAATGATTCTATGATAACATTTAAAGTTGCCAATTTTACCTGAGGCAGCTTTTAATTTGGGTTTTGGGGCAGTTTTTCTTTGACATATGGACCCCTAAATATTTTCTGTTTGAGGTGTAGAGCCTTATATAGAGCATATTTGCAATAGGCTTATTACTTTTGGCTACTTCTTTCTTTTCTTTCTTACCTCACCAATATCATATATTAGTGGTTAGAGTCAGAGAGGCTAAAGCATCTCTGTAAACAGATACAGCATCATAATTTCAAGACTTATTTGGGACTCACAGGAAGGACAGCTCTCAGCTCAGATGTAAGTTGATGACTGTTCATTGAAGCTTAGAAGTTGGAGGCAGTCAGAGATACCAGTGGTTGCATCACTGTTTCATGCTGTTGGCCATAGAAACTGGTGAACCCTAATGACATTAAGCTGACAGGTCACAGATGTTATGCCAGACTGCTGCTCACTAGCACTTACAAAAAGAAAATACACTGAAGAAGTATGGCTATTGAAACGTATTTTATTATACATCAATTTGTAATACCAAAAGTGTGAAACATATATATGTACAAAATTACAGTGAATGCAGTGATCTGTAGTTTTGAGGAGGAACAAACTGCATGAACACCACACTTCTACTTGTAAACAGTATAAATTAAAAGTTTCAAAAGTTTTCACAATTTAAAGCCTTATTATCTAATACACAGACTTTTATTAGAAGTTGGCACATGCAATTGGCACTGAATTTCTTTCTCATACTAGTATGAAAATACATTACTATTTTAAATACTTAACTTTATATTCAGTAGGAAACCTTTGCAGCTTGGGTTTATTTGTTACTCAGCCACCTAATGACTAATTTCCTATAAACCCAGCTATCTATAGCTGTAACTCAAAGAGCAGAAATAGTAGAAAAAGGACTTCTTTTTACAAACTAACACATTTGAGCCTACATTCCACGAGTCAAATTTTCTTTTACCATAAGAAGAGTTCTCTCACAAAGCAAGATAGGTGGGAAAAAAAAAAAGAATAATGATGAATATTGATGTTACCAGTCCTAAGGATACCAATAAGAAAGAATTAGGCTTCACAGTAATACAGTGGGAGAGAAATGCTAAAATAACTAGGGCTGTAAAAAGCTTCTCCATCCATAAGTATCCTGGACAGAGTCAGAGAGATAGCATTACATCCTGTATCAAATCTGGCAGGGGTAGTGGTAAGGGCATTTGAACTGCATATGAGATACTGGATTACCTAATACAGTCAGAAACATTGTGGAAGTAGGGTTCTTTGTAATATAAATGAATAAATATGTCCCCTTGGTTTATGAATTAGGGATCTTTCACTGAAGTCTTGTTCCCTAAAAAGTTACCTAGCATTGTTGTACAGCAGTGGATTGGGGAAAAAGGAAAATCTCTTTAAAAGGATCTATATATGAACAGATTGTCTGTACTAGCACAGAACCTATTAGCTTAATTGAGGATCTGCATGGGTGCACATCTACATGATGCTCCTTGCATGAGTGGCCTGTAGATATTTTGCTTGGAATGAAATACATTTTAACAGGCTATACAGATTTAAAACTGTAATTTATTTTTCCTAAAATAACAGAGGATTTTGTAGACAACACAAAAATAGCTACACAGAAAAATACTTAAACCATGTTAGGCCATAACTGTACTTCTAAGAACAATTAAAAGAAGCTGCAGCTTGTCTTATTAAGCCACTGATGTGTGTTAAACAGGCACAAAGTGGTTACAAGAACTTATGTAATCAAAACATTTTCAGAGTGACTTACAGAAATTACTGCCTCACAAATGTGTACTACACCATAATTTAAAAGGGTCAAAACCAATACAGGATAAAATAATACTTCCATGTCAACTAAATAAAAATAATTTATTTACAGATCATGAGGAAAAACACGAAAGGCCTTTCCTTTTCAAATAAATACATGTATTAAGGGACACATCCACTAACTAAAAAAATAACATTGTGCAATTAAATGAATAGTTCTTATGTACTAAAGTAAACCATAAAAACATCTGAAGTACAATAGTGCAACCATGTCAGAACATAAAGCTAATGTTTGCCATTTTACATTTTAGGTAGAAGGCAAGGTAACCTTTCAAAGCAGAACAACAGAAAACTTTATATATTCATTATCTCCATGTTAGATACATGCTTTAATTTCGATATTTAAATAATTGTTTTCCAAGTTCTTTGCTTTATAACATGAATTCTGCATGGTATTATATGAATATTCAGACTTGATGGAGCTGATTATCATAGGATTTCTAAAACCAGTTCCAACTGAGCTACAGCTATATCCCCATTTGGTAGAGCTTTTTTAATAATTTAGACTTTGAACATAAAACTTACTCCAAGGTAAAACTTTATTAACAGTTTCTAACCCTGAAACTTATTTAAAAAACAACACAGTTTCAAATGAAAGTTGCTTCACATGACACATAAAAATTAGAGCTTAAAAAAGGGATTCAGTTTATATAATCTGGCCAAACAACACGAGGGAGATTTTGGTCATTAAAATGAATGAAAAACAGTACCCAAAATACCAATGGCCCAGTCCTGCAGAGAGAAAAAAAATAGGTGTGAAGGCATGTCTCTGAACTCACATCCTTCAGCCAGGCTCTCTGCAGGCATGGACATTCACATGGCTCTCTCTGTGTGGTAAGAATCTTAGATATGAAAGCAATTACTGCACATGCACACATGCTGCTAACTCTGGGACGTGGAACCCACATTTGCAAGAGGTACCTCGTGATGTTATTATACTGGTGAAGAGAAGGCCAAAGGGGATCTAATAGCCTACAGATAGTGAAAGGGGAGTCACCAAGATCGCAGCCAAACTCTTCTTGGTAGCAGGAGAGGATACAATGATGGGAAACCGCTACAAATTTGTAGCCACTTGGGAAACTGAGGTTGGACATGGAGAGAAATTTTTATCCAGAAGAGGAGTGCAAGCAGGGGAACAGGTTGCCAGAAAGGTGGTGATATCTCTGTCTTTGGGGATTTTCATAGCCTGGCTAGCCAAACCCACAGCTAACCTGATCCAGGGCTGGCAACAGTCCATCTCTGCTTGGGTGCTTGGGAGGTTAGACAAAACCACTTCCAGAAATACTTCTTGCAAATAAATTTATGTGATTCTCTGTACCCAACCAATGTTTCACTCATGCAGGTGTGTCAACAAGGTTTAGGCAAACATATTTCACCTCATTTACTGCAGGCCAAGACCACAGAGCTGGTCAAACACTGTGGTTCAGGAGAGACACATAGAACACTGATCCTCAGTCTAAGCCCTGCAAGTTAGCAGAAGTTAATAACACTGAAGGAGCAATATTTTGGAATGGAAGTAACAGCTTATAATCATGACCTTCTCATCCTGAGAAAACGCAAACACCTACATGTTGTAAGCTTACACTTTAAAAAGCAAGCACCGGACCACCTCCCCCTCTCCTCCATACTGCTGCAGGAAGAACTATCTGCAAGTACAACCCACATTAATTCCATTTCCATTTCACTCCTTTGGAGAGAGAAGCTTTTATACACAAACACAGAAGAGGCCCTCATCAATGCGCTCAGTTAAGCACGTTTTTCTCCTCAGAGAAGCTAACTGCAACTGTAATTTTCTTGTTTAAATAATACAGGGTTAATAGTAAACAATACATATGTGACCAGGCATATTTCTGGTACACCTGCATCTCCTCCTTCGTTCTCTGCCACATGCTCCAGGTAAGTCTCAGGATGACAGTGAGGCCTCTTGTACTGCTGGGTGGGAATAAGCTACAACATTACAGCCTCCTCTGTGGAATAAGGTAGTGTGTGAAGATTCCCTTAGTACTTCAAAAAGGAAACCAAACATGTTTTCTCTTCTAAGGCTGAAGTACAATATACTGAAACAAAGTGTGTTATTGTCCTGGTTTCAGCTGGGATAGAGTTAACTGTCTTCCTAGTAGCTGGTACAGTGCTATGTTTTGAGATCAGTATGCGAAGAATGTTAACAACACTGATGTTTTCAGTTGTTGCTCAGTAGTGTTTAGGCTAAAGTCAAGGATTTTTCAGCTTCTCATGCCCAGCCAGCGAGAAAGCTGGAGGGGCACAAGAAGTTGGCACAGGACACAGCCAGGGCACCTGACCCAAACTGGCCAACGGTGTATTCCATACCATGGGACGTCACATCCAGTATAGGAACTGGGGGGAGTGGGGCTGGGGGGATCGCCGCTTGGGGACTGACTGGGTGTCGGTTGGCGGGTGGTGAGCAATTGCACTGCGCATCATTTGGACATTCCAATCCTTTCATGATTGCTGTTGTCATTTTATTAGTGTTATCATTATTAGTTTGTTCTTTTCTGTTCTATTAAACTGTTCTTATCTGAACCCATGAGTTTTACTTTTTTTTTTTTTTTTTTTTTCTTCTGATTCCCTCCCCCATCCCACTGGGAGGGAGGGGAAAGTGAGTGAGTGGCTGTGTGGTGCTTAGTTGCTGGCTGGGGTTAAACCATGACACCTATCCCTTCTGGCACTAGATTTCTCTGTCTTGATAAGAACAAGTTTTCAGATAGTTACCTGAGGATTAGCTGCTCTGATCTAGAGGTTTCAAAGGATGCCTAAAACCACTGCTTCTTCCTGCTTTAAAACTGTATGTTTTTTTAAATGATGAACCATCCTGTTTCTGAGAACTCCACATTTTCTAAAACTGATAACAGAACACAGTCTATATAGTGTTCAGATATAGTGCTGACAAAATGCAGTAACAGCTGTTAGTCATATGGGTTTCCAATCAGTCCATAAAACTTTATACAAGGTTGATTTACTGAGCTAGGTTTCAGCCTGGAGTTGTTTCATTAATACACACAGAAAAGATTGAAACAGTTTGCAGGCTCTGAAGGGGCCCTACCCCATTCCGATCAAAATTAGTGAAAGCTGAGAAGAATTGGATCATGACTGTTAACAGTAGAAATACCTACAATTTTTACTACACTATAGGACTGTTGGGAACAATTTATTATAAGTAATAGTAACTCAGTTTTTAGAGATGACGTCACCTAAAGCTACCACCTGGTGAGATTCTCAAGAGTTTTCTTAAAATTAGGCAAAGGAATTCTCACTAAGGTAAGTAGTTGCTGTTCATTTCAGGGACTTTTTGTAATGAACAATTCATACAGGTGCTTCTGCCTGTGCAGCAATTCTTTCACCTGCCGCTTTAAAACTTCAAATATGCATAAAGAATATCCATTAAAACAGACTCCTCTGTACTATTACAATCCCTCAATTAGTGTCTGAATGGAAGACATTTGAAAAACAAGGGAAAATTACAACCCATATCTGTTTGTAGTACTAATAACGACCTAGTCTAAACAAACAGGCAGGTATTGGATCATTAACTCATCTCGGTAATCCTACATATCACAGGTATTATAGTCGCTCTGGAATTTTGAATGGTAATGGTCCATGCCAATGTTCCTTTCACTTCTGAGCTGTGTAGGATCAGATGTAAAGTCTACTTCTCAGTTCTGAATCAAACCCCAACTCCCATAATTAAATAAATTCTAACTTGCCAACCTCTGCAAAATTATACCAGATCCACATGCACCCACACTGTCTTCTCCCAATACAGACCATTCTGCTTCATGCCCTGAACTTAGCATTTACTTGGATCCAGGCAACCCTTTAACGGTTTGGAGTTTTCTTGGGAAATGTTTCATCAATATATAATTTAAGGCCTTCAAAAAACTAGATAAGCAGACATGAGCAAAAAGAGATTAAATTAACTGAAGCTGTAAATTTTTCTTTTCCTATGAGTGATATTTGATATTATCATGTTCTGTATGTAAGAAATACTGAGCCCATAAAGAAACAAGCAAGTAAAGAAGATAAAATATATTACAATATTGTATGCAGTGACTACTGTAGCATTGACTCTGAGCTCACTTCATTGACTTACATTACTTAAGAAAAGCAAAACCAGAGCCTATGAGGCAAAGCAAGTGCACAAATGTGAATGAGTAGAAAGTAGAGTCTGGATTTTTAACATGATGTGCAATTTCTAAATACACAGATGTATCAATCCACGATAAAAAGAACACATTATTAAAATCCTTCTTTTTTTTTTTTAAATATACAAGTTATTTAGGTCAGGAAAAGTATCTGTCACTTAAACATTGCAACAGTTTTTCGTGAGTGCTGATTTTTTGACAGGTGTCCCAGCCAGGCTAGTTACTGACCTCGTATCATCTTGATTATCACTTCGTTTTCGTACTTCCCTGTAAAAAAAACAAACAAAGAAACAAAATAATGCACTCAATATATTTCTATTCATGTTCACTGTTCCGTTTCTCCCAGTATATCCTACAGAGCTTACCATCACATCTATTGCATGGTTAAAACTACAGTTTTAAGTGCACAGAATCAGCATGTCTCATAAGTTTTAAATTTGGGAATCTATCAATATTTCTATACAAATCAGTTAGTGACAGAAATATAATAATTTCTGATCTGTAATAACTCCACAATGTTCTGTTTTCCCTTTTCTTTTGATCATTTTTCTTTAATTTGCTTGCTTCAGTATATTACTACAGAAACAGAATACATTCACAGCTGAAAGTATAAAATTAAATAACTGCAATTTCAAGTACAAATTTACCCTCAGAGGAAAAACACACATTGTTGGATGTTTTATTATAAATGCAGACTTAAAAGTTGTGTATGTAGGAGTGATTATTGAGCTGTATTCTCACTACAGGCCCCCTAGAATGTCAAAAGCCAACTCGAAAATTTCTTGCCTCATCTCTTGCCAAATTTAAGTCCCAATCATATTAGTAGAATAAATTCATGAAGTTCCTCTCAGAACACTGTATCATTCAACATAACAGTAATGAAATGTTCATTTAGAAATTTTTATTTCAAAATGAAATGCTTCTTTCAAAGAATACAAATTACTAAGACTTGGCTAAAGAAATTGCAGCCAACCATTCCAGACCAAGGTTCTGGGTAATGTCTAGACCATTTCAGAATCAGTGAACCCTGTGAAGAAAAATACCACTTTTTTTTTTTTTTTGACATTCTGAAATGACAGGCTCCAACTGCCAAAACATTTTTTTATCTTTGAAACAGTTAAAACAAAGTTATCATGTTTAAACATTAGAGGTAATTTTCCAATTGTGATTAGTGTTATATAACTGTATGTGTGTTGTCTAATTTCATAATCCACTGCTGCATTCATGGCCAGGTTCTTGGAAATGAGTCATTTAACAAATCAGCAATTAACTTCACATTGACACTGACAGACAAAGGAATGCCTATGTTCTTGCTGCATCTGACAGATGCATTTTCCTGGAAATAAGGACTTGAAAGTCCCTTGTGAAGAAGAAATGATCCTCTCTAGAAGGCTAGTATTTTGTATTCAAGCCATGTTAATCATTAGTATTTTAGTAACAAATAATAAAATACTGACCAAATGTGAAAAAGTTTGATTATTACTTTAGGCTGCTGCAAAAATCACATGAATATGGTTTGTAATTCTGGCCTTGAGCTCCACATATTAAACTGAAAAAACAGAGTCTGAGAATTCATTACATACTGCCAGCCTTTCAAAAATATATTGTAACCAAGAATGGTTTGTAAAGCTAATAGAATTGTAATGTTTGGCTCATACATTATCACAGAAATACCAGGTTGCTAAATGGATATAATCAGAATTTCTATATTTTAAATAATTTAGAGAAAGGGACATCAAAGAAAGTATGTGGGATTAGAATGGTCAGTAATAAAACTGAATATATAGTAATATATGTGAAAGAATTAAGAATTAATTATACATAGAATTATACACATTTGAAATTAATTTAAGAAAGAATTAAGAAAGTAAATCCATGTATCATTGAAAAATTTAATTCATTCACCAAACAGGTTTTAAAATTGTGAGCTCCATAACTGAGCTCTAATTTAAATATTAATTATTGAGACAGCTTTGTAACATTTGCAGGCAGAAACGTTACTTGATTAAACTGAGAATAAATCCTGTCTTGCATTTATCTATAAAGACTTAACATGGTATTCTTTTTTAAATCGTTTGTTGAATTTGATGCTGGTACAATTTTAAATGCATATGTGTGTCTTTGTATGTATATTCACATATAATGTCCTTTTTACAAAACATACTCAGATGTGTTCATTCAAAAATAAAAACATGGCTACTTACCGAGCAAGATGAAGAACTGCTTCTACAATATTAGATCCATCTTTAGCACTTGTTTCACAGAATAGTGCACTGTAAGTCTGTGAGTAAAAATAAAATGTTAAGCCAACTAATCTGAAATGGTTCCCATGTGAATATGTATATTCAATCACAAATGGTTTCCTCAATAACACAAAGAAAGATGACACACATTTAAATGAACAGGATTTCTTCTGGTACTCTTTATTCTCCAATATATTCACTTTAGTACTGTGAAAAAAACAGTAATTGCTTCTTAATTGTATCTTTTTTACATTCACTATATTCTGAATTAACAAACTGAATGAAAACCACATCGTAGGCTTAATGTCCAAACTCCATCTTCTTTTCCACAAGATTGCAAAATAGGAAGAAAGTTGCTAGGACAGGTTACTGAATCCAGCTTGTTACCTACTCATAAACTACACCATCTGGTATTCTAGGTTAACCAGAAATATCATTCCATAAGTAACAGATCAGATATCTGCCCTGGTATAATCAATCAATTGCACAAGCACTCAGCAACTCAAGACTCTAGGTTCTACATTTTTTTCCGCAAAACACAGGCTATGTGCATTCCTCATCCCCCATACAAATACATGCAAAAAACTTGTCCAGACTTCTATTTATAGCAGAGAGTTTCTTTTTTCTTTCTGCAGACGTGGCAGGAGTACAAGGTAGTCTCTTGAAGATGAAAATATTCCACTCAAAATCTGGACAGACACAAGCTGGGTGAAAAGCCTCATAGGCTCACTAGTGTGCTTCATGTTTGCACTGGCAATTTCTCTTTGGCAGCAGAAAAACTCAGTCTCCTAGTTGACTCACTTTTTAACCAT
Source organism: Haliaeetus albicilla (assembly GCF_947461875.1). Lineage (NCBI taxonomy): Eukaryota > Metazoa > Chordata > Aves > Accipitriformes > Accipitridae > Haliaeetus > Haliaeetus albicilla. Next base: position 31,145,666 of record NC_091516.1, read on the forward strand.
AAAGACTGAGAAGACTACCCCAGCCAATAACGAAGTTCAGCTTACTAGACACCAAGATGAGATTTAGCCCAGCAAACACCATCAAAATAAGACAGTTTTTGTGAAAAGTATCCATGAATTCTATTTAATAGATTTGAACAAATGACCAGAAAGTTACTTTTGTTTACTAGTTTCTCACATGGTTTTCAGATTAAAGTTCCTAAGACCATTTTATCCTAAAGAGGTAGACTTGGACCTTACCATAGCCAGCTTTTCTCCACACTTTATAGGCACACATTTTTGCCCTTGTTCTGTAACGGCTTGGCGGAGATCTGCTTTGTTTCCCACCATCATAATTGGAATATTCTCATGAGTTGCATCCTGTAAAGAGGATTTTATTTCCTTACTGCTAGAACACTCAGAATACAAAAAAGTAACTAGCACCAAAAATGACAAAAAATAACAAATTATTAAAGTCATGCTGAGAACTTTTCATGAGGTAGTTGATATTTAAGCAGCCAGCTTAAACATCAGCCTGCAAAGATATGCTTTCACTCCCATAAACTCTGTTTCCCAACAAGGAATTAAATGCGTCAAGTTAATCTAATGGAAACGGCTACTATGTCCAAATGCTATGTGACAGAATTACTATGAGAAAAGTGACCAACTCCTATCCTATGATTAAAAAATTGCTTTCAAAAGATGATTAAAGATTTTGCTTATCACTTTCCCTCCTATTAAATAAATACCTCTGGTCTGAGAGAAAAACCCTTTTCATCAAATGCAAATTTGTATTCAAATAAACAAACAAGAAGTAATAGTAGGAAGAAATACTGAAAATTTCACTTGAATCATAGCTAATTTACAGAATCTAACATATTGGTTTAAAATGCAAAGACTCCAAGGAATACTCAAGCCATCCACAAGAGGGTATCTGAGATGGGCTCTCATGTTCATTTCAAAAGGAAGTGAATGGGAAGAATGTGATTACATGATACCCTTTTATACAAAAAAAGGTATCAGTTTTAACACTAACTAACTGAATACATCAGGATACGTTTAGGACTTCCATGTAGCTTTTACTTCTATGAGAGACTGCAGTCTGGCTAATTCCAATATGCAGATACACAAATTTTATAAATAATAAGGTTAACAATGGAGTGAAACATAGTTTGTAAGCTGTATATACTCAAGGGTCTTACCTCGATCATATCCACCCATTCTCGCACATTAAGAAAGCTTTTTTCACACGTTACGTCATATAGCAGTAAGACACCATCTGCTCTTCTGAAGTATGATTTAGCAATACTTCGGAATCTTTCAGAAAAAACAGATTTGCATATGGCCACATTATCAAAAAAGAAGTCAATTTAACATCATTAAGAACACAGCATTACTTTATTGCCCACTGAATAAGATTCTCTCCGCATTACAAGATGAGTTTTCTCACAGCTTCTTTCGAAAGTGGTTCTTGAAAACTACTGATTTGGTCAATGAACAGATTAAACTGACTTCCAAGGTGTTGGATTAAGCTCTTAAGCCCCAAAAGCTGTCAGTAAAGAAGCAACGGCTCTCATGTAAGGAGGTCATAGGATTTTGAGGAAACTCTACACAATAATTTGAAGGACCTTGGATATACATTCAGCAATCTGTACAATTTTGCCATAAGTCTTTTTAAAGTCTTTGGGAAGAAGTTTTTATACACTGCAAATGCAATGCAAATCAGGATCAGGACTTTAAAGGAAAGAAGAGAAGAGGGTGAAGGGAAGGGAGTCTTTAAGATAAAGCCTGCTCAGAAATACAGATCTGCAAGGACAAAGAAAGCTAAGGACTAAAAACAGAAGAAACAATGTACATCTACTCCATCTTTTTGTATTGCAAGAGAGGGACATACAGATTCAATTAATAAACGCCATGGTGAACCTTAATTATTTCTCTCTACATAGAGAAAAGATTACCTCAGGCATCACCAAAGGTAACAAATAAACATTCCACCTGTCCTGGGGTCTCAGCAGAGTAAAATCACATCTGTTTATAGACATTTACATATGGCCATACCAACTTACTATAGAACCATATAATATTCAGCAGAATTTTTTCACCTAGATGAAAAAGGCAAACATCTTTTAGAAACAAACCAGTTGAAATTATATAAGTGCAGAGTATCACTAACCTTTCCTGCCCAGCTGTGTCCCACAGTTGTAGCACTGTAGGTTCTCCATCAACAATTAGTCTTTTCATTTGAAAATCCACACCTGAAATGAATAATGCATACAGTCTAATAAAAAACATAAATAACCTTAAAAACCCACAGAAAATGAAAAATTATGTGCCATATACAACAGTTATTTCAAGATTCATCTCTTAATAGATTATGAAATTTCATTCATTCACATAGCCTTGGACCACAATAATTGCCTGAACATATTTAATTTGTCTTTAGAAAAACATTTAAAGAAATATTTTACCCATACATTTTCCCAGAAGCATGGATACAAATCTGGCATTACGACCAGCAAGCAAGAAGATCTCTCTCTGCTTTATTTTGCTAAACAGTTTTATGGAAGAAGAGAAAGTGTTTTATAAAACAGACTTTATTTCAAATGCCAAGGAAGAAAAAGATAAATTAGAACAAAAATCCTGATTCAGAGGCAATAAAACAAATATATAACTATGATCTGATTGGAAGACAAAAATTCAGGCTTTGGAATCAGTAAGACAAGTTTGTTAGCTGACAGCTATAATAATATACACAACAAGTTACTCAGAAATCCCTCCAGCTGCATTTAAACCAAAGCTTCAATAACACTTTGAAGAAACGGAGGCAAAAAAATAGTATGAAAGACATCAAAGGATAGTATGAAATACTAAGGAAAGAGGAAAGAGCTGAGAAGACAAGAAAGCAACGAAAAATGCAGACAGAATTCTAAGTTCATTACACTGAAACTCCCTTTTCTGGTGCTTTGTATTGCTCAGGAACAGGCTTTGTGCTTTGCAAAGAGAAACTAAATTAGAGTAGCACCCTATTATCCACTCCAAACAGCAGTCAGGCACTTCTAAGCTTTAGTACTCAATTAGATCTCACAGCCTAAGAAACTGCGTGCATATATTCAGGAAACCCTGGCAAGCAATCACAGAGAGTGATCTTTTCACCCACTTCTGCAGAATAGCAATGAAATTCACTTTAATATTTTAAGAAGAACAACAATTATACCCAGGGTTGCACTGGTATTGCCTTGAAATTCATTCTTGCAAAGTCTCATAAGGAAACTGGATTTTCCCACTGCTGCGTCTCCAGCAAGAACAATCTTGTAAGCTTTCTCTGAACTGGGGTATTTCGGAGTACATTCAGTTGCATCTGACTGAAAATAGAAAGAACCCCTCTATTTCAACTCATATAAAAAATATTCTCTGTATCAAACACTGGGTTTTTTCTTTTTTGCTAAAGAACTGGTTACCTGAGGGGTGACAGCAGATATGTATTTCCTTGTTGAAGCAATTGAGCTGCTTCGACTTACTGGTTGTGAGGTCTTCCAGTCTAACAGTGTACGGCTGTTATCAGGACTGTATGCTTCTTCATCCCTGATCTCTGGAACCTGAAAGTACAAGCTAGTGTGTTAGTTCTAGTGAGAAATGTATGCTTTTTTGGAAAGGCACAGCTAAAATTAATTAAAACATTTGTTTCAACAGTTTGGATAAAACAGAGATAAATGACCAAATAGAGCTCTGCAATTCTAGTCAAAATACTGTGATTATTCTGTTCTTATTCACATTTGCTGTTTATTATAGCCTACATTTGGTCCTTAAACATGTTTGCTGTTTGGCATACATGCTTTCAGTACAGTTTCCATATAGAGCGAATTAATTTCCAAATGGAAAATTTCAGCTTAAAAAATAATTACAATAAACAAATACTTTATTTCAAAGCTTATTTTACAAAAATTAAGAATTTCCCTACAAGATATTAGTCTCTATACTATTACTACTCAAGCTAAATTAACTACAGCACAGCTGTAATCAGCACTAATCATAGCATTTTCAACTGCAAACAGAGACTAAATGTCTCTAATAAATGCACAGTAAAGGATCTGCTCTAGAAAAAACCCTCTGTTCTACTGTGCTTGATACTAGTCTTGCTATGCAGTGTTGAGGGCCAGGTTTGATGGGGCTTTGAGCAACCTGCTCTAGTGGAAGGTGTCCCTGCCCATGGCAGAAGGGGTGGAACTAGATGATCTTTAAGGTCCATTTCAACCCAAACCATTCTATGATTCTATGATCAGTAAAGCTCTCCATTTTACTAACAAAAAAGTGGACACAATAACACCCTCCTACATTTCTAAATTCTGAGACTTACTGTGCAAGTCAATGTATGCACTAACAGTATTCTTTTTCTCATATGTGTGATTTTTTTCATTCACTGTCACAGCATAGTAAGAGAAAGTGAACAGAAACCTATTTTACTTCTATAGTATCTGCTTTTTAATCATTAAAAAATGGGCTCCTGTCCGCATGCTGTTTAACAACCTTCAAAAACCACATCTACTTCAAAAAATGAAATTATTACCTGAAAAACCTATAAAAAATGTCAAAACAAACATTTTATATCAAAGAGCAGTAACCGTTTATGCAGTCTCCAAATAATTGTCACTAATCTTATTTAAACACATATAACCCAAATACTTAGTTTTAACTGGCCTATGGGAAAAGATCTATTTCATTTTAAAAAACAGGAAACTAATTTTGTCTCCAGCCAAGGTCTTTCTCAGAGAAGGAGTAAGTCTGGCACTCACATCTGTATCAGAAGCATCACCACCAAAGCTTTCTTGCATACACTGTGACCTTTGAAAAATCCTTTGATGTCTGTATTCCACTTCTGAATCATACTCATTTGAATCTCTCAGGGTAGATAAACCACTGTCAAAACAGCTCTCAGGTAAGCTGTCAACTTCATAGTTTATCCTTTGCATAGGATCACAAAGGGCTAAAGAATCATAATCTTCATCCACACAAGAAGAATGAGATGATCTAATATGAAAATATTGGGAGGGGGGAAGAAAAAAAAATTATTGCACATTTATTTTTCCCAACAGAATTGGAGCCATTCTGGAACAGTCAATACTTAGAAATGCTAACTATACAGTTTCAGATGTATGTCAATGCCTATTTTGCCTTTCTAAATAATTTCTTTTTCAGTCATATCTCTTAGGATGCTCAGATTAAATTATATGAACAATGTTATTGATGATGACTTCCCAAGACTCAGTAAGAATGTCTATTTATTCATACACAGAAAAAATAATTGTTTAAAAAAGATTCAGAAAATTATGTACTATGAAGACATCAAAGGCAGAAGATGATACCTGATGGTTTAGCTAATTTTGGCCTATTCTAAGACACATAAAATGACCTTAAAATACTGTATCTAACTGAAATGAATGCATTTGTTCACAGATGCACACAGGCCAATAAGTAACAGTTATAAGTAGAGAAAAGGGGGTAACCAGGTTCAGGAGATCAGTAATGGTGGAAGAAGTCACTGAAACATGTTTTCTTACAGTTTGGTAGGCTACGCAAAACTTAAGGTTTTACATAAAAGTCCTTTCTATCACCCTTCCTTCAAAAGCTTTTTTTTTTTTAGCCACTCTGGATGCTATAATATATAAAAATATTTAAATGGATGCAGCAATGACAGTATGGCTTACAGAAAAAAAAATAGTTTTTATTTGTGTAAATGAAACTACAGTAAAGAAAGATTAATGGAGTGAATCTTAAAAGAATCAAAAAAGTTTACTATGGCTACAGTCATTATCCTTCTCCTGCAGCAAGACAGGGACAGGCACAAATTAAAGTGAGATAGAAAAGCTCTCCAAGTCACAGTGGACAAGAGAGAACCAGTTTGGCTCTGTCCTGTTGGGTATGGATGTGAAGCACTAAACTGCTAGAACAGACAAGGTCAGCATCAATCCTTGTAAAGATAGTTTGCTGCCAGAGGGGCTGATCTGATGTCAGGAGACAAAGTACTGAAAATGAACAGGTTTGGGGACATTCATATCTCTTTCTGTCTTTTAACACTACTAAGTCACACCTGTTAAGAGTAAGTTTTATTCCTACCACATAAGCTTTCTTCTAAAGTAGCTTGCACTTCTCGCTTTTGTGGGAATGCAAGGATTGCACCATGTGGCAGTTACTAATAAATATTCACACAGAAAGACATCGCTGAGCCTCCAGAGAGGTTTTAGTTACCCCTTCAGAAAATTACTCAATGTAATATGCAGCTTAGTAGTGGATGCCTCTCAAAATTTGCAGAGGGTCCAACAGAGGGGAATTGGTTTTTATTTGCATTCAGCAGAGGGAATCAGTCTGTGACAAGCAAAATTTTACAGCCAGCAAACACATCTCACATGGAGACAGCAGAATAAGAGTAACACTGTAGAATGGATTGAGATATTATTAGTGTGAAGCAGAAGCCAACTTAATCCCTACCAAAGATATTAATCTGTCCGGCAAAATGTAAAACACAGATGACCAAGAACTCTAACAGAGATCATTCTAGAGTATGAAGTACCACTGAAAGAAAAATAAGAAAAATAAGAAAAATCTATCAATGAAATAAGGACACACATTTTTGCTGGCAGTTCCAGCTGTTTAAAAAAAAAAAACAAAAAACGTGAAAACATAGCATCATCTCCAGCACTGGAGGTTGGATCCAATGTCCAGTGACTTCAGTGAAATTCTCTGCAATGATCTAAGGAAGCTCTGAGCAATGACCTGCATCCAGTAACCAAAGTAAACCAAAGTAGCTCTGACCATTTGATATTTGCACTTAGATAACTTACTGTTCTCAGTGGCTCTTAGCCAATTAATATCCAAGGGCATTCACTACTCTTGCATGGCAGTGTGAGATGAGGATGTTCATTCTTTTGAAGAATTAGGCCCACATACCTTTGTAATAATTATTACATGAGAAAACCAGACATACAGGCTGAAGATAAAATGAAAAATGTTTTATTTCCTACGTACTGAGTAAGCTAGCTAACAGAGGTCCTCAGTAGATTTTTACAGTTTCTTGGAGGCAAAGAGAGGAGATTGAGAATCAAACTAGAATCAAAACAGTCCAAGGCCAAACAAGAGGCTGTCTGAACTCTCCATAAGTTCATGAATTGCACCAAAAAGAGTTTTCCTGAGCTTTCCAAAGTCATTGAAAATATTCCTATTGACTTCAGTATACTTTGGATCATATGCTATGGTCACACATTCCTTCTGAATCAGACAGAGCTATTTGCTCTGTTATTTGACAATATTTGCTCTATTAAGACAAGTATGAAGCCCTAGTCTTTTTAAACTTAATAAAAGCAAACCTGGCTTACCTGTCATATCGTGGGTTTAGAGGAGACTGTCCACCATTACATTTAGGACTGCTTCTAGAAATGGTACTTCCTGGTGACGTGTTTGCTAACCGCTGCGACAGATACATAACAAATGCATAATAAGTTTGATGTACACAGTGTAAGCATCTAGATTTGTAATGAAAAAAGTGTGTATCATCAAAATTACTGCTGTGTATTTTCATATATATTCAACTACTTATTTTTAATTAAACCTCATGCTTTATATAGGACTGGATGTCAAAAGGCCCATTACACATAGCATTTAGGCTCCACTGTTGCCTTAATACTGAACCTGCTAGTCACACTCTATCGAAAGAGACAATGGAAATTCCAAGAAGATGATTTCATTGACTACACCTGAAGACTGAAATGCTAAACTCTGAAAAGTAATATTTAGAAAAATGGCATGTTGACTACTAAAGTAAAAAGGGAAATGTCACTGGCTGAGCGTTTCAGTAGAGATACCTCCTGGTTCTTGAGTGAGATAGTGGAGAGAAGGAGAGATCTCAACTGATAACACATGACAATATTTTGTAAATTCTGCTGTCCCTTTACACATTTATTCACTGGGAACAGTTTCCTCTGCCTTCTCTGTAAGCTGCCTCTCTTATGTTTCAGGGCACGGCAGAAGGAAATGTTACCACTTGTTGCATCTGCAGTGAATCTTTGGTAGCCTGGATCAGCAAAAGGCACTCATGTTCATTGGTCTGATATGCTGGAAACAGGCAACGACCCCTATTTTCCTGTTTCCTGACCAGTATTGTCTCTATGGGCCCTTTATTCTGGCCCCATCCTTCTAAAAAGTTAGTTCTTTCCTGGTGATATAAGGCCTTGCCTAGTCATTAGTTTTGGAGTTTAATAGGTTTCCCAATATTGCAAAATGGCAGTGTAGAATAAATTTGTTGTAACTTTCAAGTCTTCCTTTCTCTGGTTTGGAGGATGGCACGTTACATCTGTTACAACACATCCCTGTACAGTTGTGATAGCCCAAAAGGGTCTGACTGAGGTCCCTTTTATCAACAGTCACTGCTATTCATTTTCCCAGTGACTTGCCTGGACAAAAGTTCAAATTCGGTTAAGCCCCTGCTACTAAAAGAAAGCAGTTTTCTGAAAAAGTGTTTTCAGTGGTAGGGCACTCCCATATATGCAATACAAAATATATTCCCTTTAGTGCAAGAGAAACTGCTGATTTATTCACTTCATCAGATACATTTAGCCGTAGCTTATTAAAAAAAATCACTACTTTCCAAAGCACCTCAGAAAGTAGTTGTGGTCTAACAGAACTCCATTATTTCACAAAAGATACGTAAAATCTGACAAAATTCAGCTACACAAGTATATTCCCAGAATAAGTCCACTGAATAAAACTCAATTTTCTGAGTACCCACTGAAGTACAAACGAATTTGCATTTCCTGTGTTAATTCTTAAACCTTCTAATACAACGTAACAAAATTATAAATACCTACCAATGATCTGTTGTACTTGCTGAAACTGTTTTCAAGAGCTGTTCTTAAACCATCATTGCTGTCATGTAGCTTTCTGTTAGCTGATCTAACAAGGAAACATAGTTTAACTTGCAGGAGTAAAGAAAACATTAAAAACTATGTAACTTACCACAAAGAAGAACTGAAAAAATACACTTTTGTTTTTCTTTAGATAAACACTGAAGAGTAACGTGGAACTAGAAATGTGTTGTTGTATACTCAAACAAATGACTGTACATGAAAAAAGCACTGTGAAGTTTAGCCTCCAGTAGCAGCCTAGGAAACCCTGTTTCACTTCTGTAGCATTGTCTGTGGTCAGCTGAGGGGAAAAAAGACGCTGTAGGAATGGCCGCAAAAAAACAGCTATGGGGTAGTAAACTGGTACAGCCATTTCTGAAATACAAAGTGATTGACTACCCTTTAAGTATTCTTGAGATGGCTCTAAGGATAGATGTGACTCAGCTACTTGAAAGAAAGAATATGTTTAGGATAAGGAAATTATCATAAGATATAAGAAAAATATTCATTGTGATCCTCCTTGAAAGTAGAAATCTGTACACACCTTGTATAATACTGCACACACTTAGTACTTTCCAGATAACGATAAGACAGGGAGTTACTGGATAAGTGAAGTCAATAAAAAAAGGAGCCAAGTAATATTTCTCATAATAGCATGGATAGACTCAAATCTCATTCAGCTTATCATAAAGAAATGAAAGTCAGTGAGGTTAAGAAAAGAAAGAAAAAACAATGAAGAGTTAGTGGCTCAGTTACACAGTAGAGTTAGTAGCACGGTACCTTCTATGAGAGTTGAGCACAGTATCTTCTATGATAATTGAGGCCGTTTCAGTATTTTTACTTGGTATTTTTTCCCAAATGTCACCCCAGTCTTTTGCATACAAAAACATTTACCCCCGAATATCACAGGACAAAGTTTAATAAAAACCTAAATTACTGAGTACTTACTGAAGTATTTCAATTTGTCTTTCCAGGTTATCTCTGTCTTCAGTATACTCTCGGATCATTTCTAGGTCTCTGCAAAAAAAAAACAAAAACAAGAAGTTATACTCTACAGGATATCCTTTTTTATTTTTATAATATTGCTTTTGGCAGAGGACAAAACTCAACAGTCAAGATTTGTAAGAGACAATAAATATATAGTGCTGAAAAAACAGCATTTCAAAATATTTCTGAATACAGTTTTTCTATGTTTACATTTCTGCTGAAAGATGTTAAAAGCAGTTTTATGCAAAGCAAAATCACTTGGTAACTTGACTGATTTCTGCCATTATATCTCAACAAAGACTGTGAATGAAAAATAAAAGATCTACAAAATAACTATATGGACCAACTCCTTTCCCCCAAAATATCATTTGTGTTATCTGAAGATAATCACATAATGAAACTGTCATTTATGCTCCTTTAAATGAATGTCAAGAAGCAGCTTTCATTCACTTTAGAAAAAAACTGGGTGAGACTGATGTGGGAGGCTTCCAAAACTATTCTCCCTAATATTCATACAGATGTTCACCTGAGTGCAAGTCATGAAGGAAAAAACTGCCTGATGCTATAACTTCTCCTCCTAACTAAAGTCCCAATAAAATCAATGGGTTTCCTTGCAAGATTATGAGAGTTCTCATCAGATCCAGAACTTGCTTCTTCAGAAACCTGACAAGAGAAGTGAACAGTAGCCATGGCATACTTTGCATGGTATCAAATGTGTACCTGTCATTTATGGCAAATTTAGAAAATAACAGTTACCAACCGCATACATAACTACATCAGACAACAGATTTTTTTCTACGTGATAATTTTTTCACCGGGGAAGTACCTTACCTCTCAGTGTTCAGAGTCTGATCTGCATACTCGCTTTTCAAGCTGTCTAATTCACTCTGTAGAAAAGCTATATTTGTCTGTGCTTCTAAAAGATCTTTCTTAAGTTTCTGATTTTCCTTAAAAGAAGGAAGATATTAGATGTTAGCTATCATAGTCACTTGCATAAAATGCTGACATATTATAATGGTAAAATAAAACCCATCAAAATTAAATAAAAATGAAACACTAGAAAATCTGAGCACAGAGGGGGAAAGAAAATTAAAGAACTCTAAATCAACAGAGAAGTCAGGAAATCAACATGCAAGAATTACTGAATTTTTATTTTTCCATTTCAGTTACACAAAAAGGGGACTATATCATCTCAAGCCATTTCTAAACGTTATACCTAGAATGTGTATGCATTTATACCAAACAGGTTTTTTCTTCCCAAGTTACAGATGCTCATACACTTACCAACTTCAAAAGTTTATTTCATAGCTTACTAGTACTGAATGTAAAAAAAAAAAAGTCTGTATTGTAGAGGCTAAAACTGAGGCTAAATTAATAAGTTAACAATAATAATCTCTTACCAGCAACATATCATGTATTCTTTTTCTCAGTTCAACCACATCTTCTCTGTGATTTACATTTTTGGATTGCTCCTCCAGCTAGAAGGATAAAAATTGCACAATTAATGTATGTTATTGATTGTTCTGATTCAAAGAACATAAAAAGTAATGGAAATCATATTAAATTATCCCTAAAGTGTTTACAGCTATTAAAGTTTTTAAAATCCAGAGTTTTCCCAACTGTGTGAGTAGGCAGCATTACTCCAAAAATCACTGGCTTTTTATACAATTTTTTTAATCAATACTTAAAAAAAATTTAATGACCATTTTGCATTCTGTAGGTGTTGAACATGCATAACTAGTGACACAGAAGCCAGATATTGAGAAGATATAAACAGGTGTATCCCCACTAATGTAAAAAAAATATATATATACTACCTCATCTGTGTAGTATTTGTACTACAAGCTTTCAAGCTCTCATGTTTCTTCTGAGAAATACCCTTTTCTATCAATGCACTTTTAAGTACAATTCAATATGAAGAAACAAAAATATATCCTCACTGGTCACTATAATTCTGGTAAAACTTATAGCAAAATCTAATGTCAAAATTAAACCCAAATTCCAAAATAACCCAAATCAATATTCATTCATTCATTAATACCTTATGCTTAGGTATTAAATTAAAAGATCAGGTTGGAGTTAGGCTAGATTAGTACTAACTAGTTCCACTAGTAATTTCAGTTTAAAATTACAGCTTAAACCCACCTCTACCATTAACATTTGAGAGAAAGGCAGTAGCTGCTAAAAGCACTATATTACTGTAAATTACTATATTTGAGTTGCCAGTTTCATCTAAATCTATAAATTACAAATACTTAGAGGCAATATATTAGACTATTTCTATTCTATCAAATATAAGACTAGGTAACTGTACTGTTAACATCTTGACAGACCTAGAAAATTACTCAGCAACAGAATTTGCCTAGCAGTTGCTCCTTTTCCTACGTGTTTCAGTAAATTACACAGAATGACTACAATAGCTCAGGATGACAACACAACCTATAAAATTATTTGCAGTTGCCATTTACTAATACACATTAAATTAAAAAGCTGACGTTATGATTATCTATCTTGGGGAAGGCATTTCATAGGGTCAGCATCTCTTAAAACACTTTAAAAACTCTCACCATGACTTCAACTCACCTTTTTAAGTTTTTTTATTGTCACCTGAAGATCCCCAACTTCAGTATCATACTGGCGCTTCAGCTCATTTAGTGCTTCTTCAGCTTTTCGCTTCTCCTGCAATATTTTTAATTTTATTAAGAGTTGAGGCAGGTTTCAACTGTTTATTAAAAAAATGCATTCATCAGTTTGGAAACCACACACTTTCCCCTTCGATTAATGTGTGTAATTTTATCTTTCCATCATGTGAACCTGGCCCTCCCTTAAGATCCACAGATGCTGATTCTGTAAATGCAGTCCATTTATAAAACATTCATAGAAATAAAATGGTAAGGTGCAAGCAAAGATAATGCATCAATTCAGTGTTTGTTATTCATGTCATAGGTACTTAACATTCTCGGTGTCTTAAAAAAAACTGAAAGAGAAGGGTTCAAATTTTATTTGTACATAAATTTAGGTGTTGCATATTGTCGTGGTTTAACACAGGAAGACAGTTAACTCTATCCCAGCTGAAACCAGGACACATATATACATGTATACATAAACACCCGCACACAAAAGAGGGCATTACATCCTTTTTTTCAAACCAGCCTTCTGTCGTGGTTTCAGCCCAGCCGGTAACAAAGGACCACGCGGCCGCTCGCTCACTCCTCCCGCCAAAAAGAAGAGCACACCCCCCCGGCCCGCTCCCCCTTTATATACTGAGCATGATGTCACATGGTATGGAATAGCTCCTTGGCCAGTTCAGGTCAGCTGCCCCGGCTATGCCCCCCACCACCCAGGTTCCTGTAAAAAAAATTAACTCTATCCCAGCTGAACCCAGGACATTATCCACCCCTTATTCTATACCATCTACATCATGCCCAGATCTTACATTTTCTAATCGACCACTACCACTTCCTTGTCTTATATATATAAGTATATGGACTTGCGTCCGTCCCCGTCGCCCCCCCGCACACACACACACGCAAATGGTATTCCTTTAGCGTATGGGCTATCCCTCTAATGTGTCCATTGATTTTATTTAGTCCATGACTTTGGGGCTCCATCTGTTGTAACAGTTCTTCAGGATAAGAGAGATGGTGTGAGATGTTGGGTTGTTGTATGCTGCCTCTGGAACTTGTGGCTAGTACATTTGGTGCAACTCACGCCTTTAGTCTGCAGGTCAAAGATGTTGACCTTGAGGAAATTGCTGGGTGTCAGTTCAAGTTCTGTCGCTGTTGTACTTGGCTTAGTTTCAAAGTCCATCCCGCAGTCATTTGGGTAATTCTTACAGTAATACCCTTGATATGGCATATAGACACTATAGCTACAATGACATGCATTGGCAGGGTATTTAGCAGTTAGGTATCATACAGCCCAATTCACTGGCTATTCTCTCCCAAAATCAAATCTCCCTGAGGTACACATCGAACTTCCCCATCCTTCTGCATCACCCACCAGGTGTACCCAGGTCCCTGAGCAAAAACAACCCCTTGAATGGGTTTGCCTCTGTTTGAGGGAGGACTAACCCAGACTGTCTTTCCTAACATACTCCTCATGCGCACTACAGGGACTTTATCGCCTTCTACAGTATGGGGAAGTCTTGGTTGGGCGGGGCCAGCCCGATTGGCGGATCCTCTAGTATTAACTAACCAGGTGGCTTTTGTTAAATGTGTATCCCAATGTTTGAAAGTCCCACCCCCCATCGCTCTCAATGTAGTTTTCAGCAGTCCGTTGTATCGTTCGATTTTTCCGGAGGCCGGTGCGTGATAAGGGATGTGATATACCCACTCAATGCCGTGTTCTTTGGCCCAGGTATCTACGAGGTTGTTTCGGAAGTGAGTCCCGTTGTCCGACTCGATTCTTTCTGGGGTGCCGTGTTGCCATAAAATTTTCTCTTCAAGGCCCAGGATAGTGTTCTGGGCAGTGGCATGGGACACAGGGTATGTTTCCAGCCATCCAGTGGTTGCTTCCACCATTGTAAGCACATGGCACTTGCCTTGGCGTGTTCGTGGGAGTGTGATATAGTCAATCTGCCAGGCCTCCCACTGCTTATATTTCAGCCATCGCCCCCCATGCGACAGGGGTTTTTGCCGCTTGGCTTGCTTAATTGCGGCACATGTTTCACATTCGTGGATGACCTGTGCGATAGTGTCCATGGTCAAGTCCACCCCTCGATCTCGAGCCCATCTATATGTTGCATCTCTCCCCTGATGGCCTGAGGTATCGTGGGCCCACTGAGCCATAAATAGCTCACCCCTACGTTGCCAGTCCAGGTCCACCTGAGACACTTCAATCTTGGCGGCCTGATCTGCCTGCTGATTGTTTTGATGTTCTTCAGTGGCCCGACTCTTGGGTACATGAGCATCTACGTGACGTACTTTTACCACTAGCTTCTCTATCCGAACAGCGATATCTTGCCACAGTGCGGCAGCCCAAATGGGTTTACCTCTGCGTTGCCAGTTGCCCTTCTTCCATTGCTGTAGCCACCCCCATAGGGCATTTGCCACCATCCATGAGTCAGTATAGAGATAGAGCACTGGCCACTTCTCTCTTTCAGCAATATCTAATGCTAGCTGGATGGCTTTCACCTCTGCAAACTGACTCGATTCACCTTCTCCTTCAGCAGTTTCTGCAACTAGTCGTGTAGGACTCCATACAGCAGCCTTCCACCTCCGATGTTTTCCCACGATGCGACAGGACCCATCAGTGAACAGGGCATATTGCCTCTCATTTTCTGGCAGTTTATTATACAGCGGGGCCTCTTCAGCCCATGTCACCTCCTCCTCTGGCAACATTCCAAAGTCTTTGTCTTCTGGCCAGTCCGTGATCACTTCTAAAATTCCTGGGTGACTGGGGTTTCCTATGCGAGCCCGTTGTGTGATCAGTGCAATCCACTTACTCCACGTGGCATCAGTCGCGTGATGTGTAGAGGAAACTTTCCCTTTGAACATCCAGCCCAGCACTGGCAGTCGGGGTGCTAAGAAGAGCTGTGTTTCAGTACCAACCACTTCTGAAGCGGCTCGAACTCCTTCATATGCTGCCAATATCTCTTTTTCAGTTGGAGTATAGCGAGCCTCGGATCCTCGATATCCCTGACTCCAAAACCCCAGGGGTCGGCCTCGGGTCTCTCCAGGTGCTTTCTGCCAAAGGCTCCAGGTAGGGCCATTCTCCCCAGCTGCAGTGTAGAGCACATTTTTAACATCTGGTCCTGTCCGGACTGGCCCAAGAGCTACTGCATGAACAATCTCCCGCTTAATTTGTTCAAAGGCTTGTCGTTGCTCAGGCCCCCATTTAAAATCATTCTTCTTCCGGGTAACTTGGTAGAGAGGACTTACAATTTGACTGTAATTTGGAATATGCGTTCTCCAAAAGCCCACAACACCTAAGAAAGCCTGTGTTTCCTTTTTGTTAGTCGGTGAGGACATAGCTGCTATTTTGTTGATCACATCTGCAGGGATCTGACGACGCCCGTCTTGCCATTTTACTCCTAAGAACTGGATCTCCTGCGCAGGTCCCTTGACCTTACTTTCTTTTATGGCAAAGCCAGCCTTCAAAAGGATTTGGATTATTTTCTTCCCTTTCTCAAAAACTTCTTCTGCTGTGCTGCCCCATATGATGATGTCATCAATATATTGCAGGTGTTCTGGAGCTTCACCTTTTTCTAGTGCAGTCTGGATCAGTCCATGGCAAATAGTGGGGCTGTGTTTCCACCCCTGGGGCAGTCGATTCCAGGTGTACTGGACACCCCTCCAAGTGAAAGCAAACTGTGGCCTGCACTCCGCTGCCAAAGGAATGGAGAAAAATGCATTAGCAATGTCAGTTGTGGCATACCACTTAGCTGTCTTTGATTCCAGTTCATATTGAAGCTCTAACATATCTGGCACAGCAGCGCTCAGCGGTGGCGTGACTTCATTCAGCCCACGATAATCTACTGTTAGTCTCCAATCCCCATTAGATTTCCGCACGGGCCATATGGGACTATTAAAGGGTGAGTGAGTCTTGCTGATCACTCCTTGGCTCTCCAATTGGCAAATCAGCTTATGGATGGGGATCAGGGAGTCTCGGTTGGTGCGATATTGCCGCCGGTGCACCGTCGTGGTAGCAATTGGCACCTGTTGTTCTTCAACCTTCAGCAACCCCACAACCAAAGGGTCTTGGGAGAGACCAGGCAGGGTAGACAGCTGTTCAATCTCCTCCGTCTCCAATGCAGCTATACCAAAGGCCCAACGGTACCCTTTTGGGTCCTTGAAATACCCCCTTCTGAGATAATCTATACCAAGGATGCACGGGGCCTCTGGGCCAGTTGCAATGGGGTGTTTATGCCACTCATTCCCGGTTAGACTCATTTCGGCTTCCAATACGGTTAGCTCTTGGGATCCCCCTGTCACACCAGAGATACAGATGGGTTCTGCCCCTTTATAACTTGATGGCATTAGGGTACATTGTGCACCAGTGTCTACTAGAGCCTTATATTCCTGTGGGTCTGATGTGCCAGGCCATCGAATCCACACTGTCCAGTAGACTCGGTTGTCCCTCTCCTCCACCTGGCTGGAGGCAGGGCCCCTCTAATCCTGGTTAGAATATCTGTTACCCACTTTTTGCACATGTGAATCAGAAGTCCCTTCAAGAGGATCAGAAATGAGATCGGCCCATCTACTGCGCCCGGGGGACTGCTCACGGGAAACTGGAGCAGCAGTTTTCCAAGAAGAATCTTCTTTTCTGGTTGCTTTTTCTCGCAACTCCCGTACCCGTGAATCCAAGACTGAGGTAGGTTTTCCATCCCACTTCCTCATGTCCTCTCCATGGTCACGCAGGTAAAACCACAGGTTAGCCCGTCGTGTGTACTTTCTCTCTCCTCTCTCTTGGGCAGAGGAACGCTTACTCCCAATAACTGCAATGCGGGCCTGTACAGGTGAGGAGGAGGACATATCTACTTTGAATTGCTGGAACTCTCGGGACAATTCCTCTACAGCTGAGACACAGGCCCGTAGGGAGGAAGAGAGACTTCCTTCATACTGCCGGAGTTGGACAGCCAATTCATCCACCGTTTGTCCATAGCCTTCTTTCCAGGACATTACTGCCAATGAGTTGGCATAGGTTGGTGGTGCACTTCGTAGAAACTTCCGCCACATCGGTTGTGTGCATTGGACTTCATCTGGATCTGTGGGTGACTGCGCATTTTCTGGATCATTATAAATCACCTCCAGCACGGCTAATTCCCTCAGGTACTGGATACCTCTCTCCATGGTGGTCCACTTGCCTTGGTGACATGTAACTTCATCCCTGAAAGGGTATCTTTCCTTTACACCTAACAGAAGTCGCCTCCAGAGGCTGAGGACTTGTGTTTTTCTCCCAATCGCCTTGTCGATACCCCCTTCTCTAGACAGAGATCCCAACTGCTTGGCTTCCTTACCCTCTAATTCCACACTACTAGCCCCATTATCCCAGCATCGGAGCAGCCAGGTAACAGTGTGCTCACCTGGGTGGCGGCTAAAATCTTTTCGCATGTCACACAACTCACTCAGGGATAGAGATCGGGTAATTATTTCAGGTTCTGCCTCTTCCTCCTGTTCTCGCGATGACCCTGGTTCATCTTCATCTCTCACTGAGCGAACTGATTTCTTTGTGTGTTTCTTTTTCTGTACAGGGGCGACTGATACTGGCACAGGTTGGTTCTCTGGTTTAGTGGCAGTATCTGTCACCGGGGTAGGGTTAGCCACGGTACCTGTTGTCGTGGTAGGGGCAGCCACGGTGCATGTTGTCGGGGCTGGGGTAGCCACAGTGCATGTTGTCTTGTTTTCCATCTTTTCCCCCTTTTCCCCCTGGGGGTGCTGCATAGTATCAAGCAGGGTTTGGTAGATACCGGCCAGGGCCCAGCACAGTGTAGTGAGTTGTGTGTCTCTGGGATAGCCACAGCATTTTCCTTTCAAAAATTCTATCACTTCATGAGGGTTCTGCAGTTGTTCGGGAGTGAACTTCCAAGTCACTGGAGGTGAGAAGTTCTCTAGATACCTGCCCACATCCTCCCACATGCCGTGCCACCCATAAATATCCAGCTTTGGGACAGATCTCTGGGTGGTACTCTTAAAGAGCCTCTTTGTAGCCCTAGACAAGACCTGAAACATAGTCAGGAGGCATAGCACTAACAGCACACAGGCTTGCGCATCCCAAGGATATTCAAAATTCTTGAAAAGTGTTGTAATTAGTTGGAAAGAGAAAAAGGAGGGGAACGGATGGGGGGAAGTATCCCCCCCTAACTTCCCCATGGGTTGGGTGTAATTACCAATAAAATCCGACAGAAGGTGCCCAAAGTCTGGAAATGATATCACTGCCTCATACAGATAACAGCTTAACCTCATGACCAGTGATGTAATCATTTCACAAGTCGACATTGCCCAGTACAGCAAAATGATAATCCCAATCACTCTCCCAGAGATGAGATACGCAACTACAGGCAATACATAAAGCATATAAGAACTTACAAAACGCCACCATGTAAACAGCTGAATCAACATTGTGACTAACATCTATTTATCTAGTATAAGAAATGCGTATGACAAATTTGTTTCAACACGCTCTGGCCAGATCTGTCGTTATCTCAACCCTTCGTGGCCCCATGTTGGGCGCCAAAAAGGATTGTCATGGTTTCAGCCCAGCCGGTAACAAAGGACCACCACGCGGCCGCTCGCTCACTCCTCCCGCCAAAAAGAAGAGCACACCCCCCGGCCCGCTCCCCCTTTATATACTGAGCATGATGTCACACGGTATGGAATAGCTCCTTGGCCAGTTCAGGTCAGCTGCCCTGGCTATGCCCCCCACCTCCCAGGTTCCTGTAAAAAAAAAATTAACTCTATCCCAGCTGAACCCAGGACACCTTCTACGGCTCAGCATACAATGTGCTAGTAATAGCACCACTGTGCCACCATCAGTTACTTATTTAGGTCTGCTTTTCTTTTAAATTTTTTCACTTTCAACTGTTGGAACATTACAAGCCTATGTTCAGTAAAAGGCATGCTTATGACAGCATCTTTAGTTTCATATGGTACTTCGTCTGAATATCAAAGTAAGTACACTATTCTGTGTTTAATTTTAATCAAAACAGATTTTGAAAGGAAGTTCATCAATGAGTTCTCAACAATGAGAAGAATGGTATGTTCTGCATGTTATAGATAAGTATGTGTTTAACTCACTCCAGTCACTCCCCAGGGACTTCAATGAACAGTTTCACAACACAAGATACCAGAATGCAGCAGTGATATGGGGTGCCAATGAAACAGGTTGAGTTTTCACATGGAAAGGACAGACACGGACTTTGCTCAGAATTCAGTGCTTTCCTGTCGGTGATGCTGACATCCGTGTGTTAAATGATAATCAAAGTAATCAGCTCAAGCTGGACTCTCTTACTGTTGGTATTGTTTGGTAACTATTTGCTTCCCTTGAAGAAACAGGATAGGCTCAACCTGCAGATACTATCATGCAGAGGCAGGTGTCACAGCCGCATGAGTGAGATCACTCTGACGAACAATAGCCTTGAGTACAGGCATTAAGATTAATGGCTTAGTACAATCCCACAAAGTAAATATCTTACATTTACTCTCAGGGCGTTTTAGTAGGTGGAGTATGTGGAACTTCGAGCGAAAGGGAACATTTAGGAGTGAAAATGAAAAGAGCGCTCCAGAAACAAGTTACAGCCCATCTTTCACATCTATAGCTACGTGTGAAACAGTGAAATCGCAATCCATGCAACTCGGTGACAATTTGGGGACTTTTTAGAATGAGAAACACAGACTAGATGTGGATAATACATAGCAGATGTGTTTTTACATAATGCTAGTATGTAGCTGTAGAGGTTGTTCTCAGAGTGAGGGAATACACACATCTGTCATCTTTTTACAGTAGTTAAAAAGTCTTGAGGGCTTTTTTACCACTTTTTGCAGAACAAAAATTTTCCAGTGCAAATGTATTTGTTTTCTAAAAATAAACGATTAGTCTCTCTGGAAATAGAAAGTTTATCTCTCCTGAGAGTTGCATTATCATTAGTTTAACACATTATGATATGCTTTTTTTACTGGAGTGATACCTTTAACATTTTTATGTCATTGTATTTTGTTTCTAGGAAAACAACTGACTTTTATGGTTTGGTAGGAGTATTGCCTCTTACATAGAAAAAGATGCTGTTTGAAGTAAATCTATCAGAACACTGTTTACCTTCACAGATCAATTACCGTGAACTATTTAAAATCAGAAATTTGGCTGACTGCACTTTGCTGCTTCTGATTCTGCAAATGCTTTGGTGAAAGAACCCATACCAAATACATAGACGTTCAGTATTTTGTATGTCCTACAAAGTAATAATTATGCCAATAGTATATGTTTTAATTAATGCATTTCTTATGTCCACATTAGAACACTTTCACAAACTGCTATTCTTATGCACACTATAAATTTAGGCTTATCTTACATGAATTTAGTAACAGCAGTAAACAGACAACACCAGTAGGGTGGTGTTACCATACTGCTTTCTGCTTAGGATTACACAGCCGTTTGTGGCTCTAATATATCTTTCAATGGCTAAGGTGAAGAGATTCTTGTACTTTTCCATCAAGATGGCAAGCCGGTTGAAACAATGGCTAAAACTTGAGCACATTGAAACAGAACTTCACATCAACTTTCAGAGATTCAGGCCCTCACAGACTGTCATCACAATTACCCTCTCATGTCTATAACTCTCTAAAATGTAGTTTCAGGATGAGAATGGGGGAAAGAAAGATGACCGCTTCAGGCAGATACACAAATTAGAAACAAATGACCTAAGCATTAATTTCTACATAAATTCATCTACTAGGAGAACTAGATTCCATTCTTTCATGGTGAATGGTCATTTCTCCAATCTGTTTCCAATACTGGTCTCAGAAATAAGTTCCTCCAGGCCAGCATATTCTCACAAAAGAGAAAGACTTTTTTTTCTTGGTTTATTACATCTGAGCAGCCATTCTTCTTTGGGAAAGCATTAAGAGAATACATTTTCGACCTCATGGATAGCTTCTTTTCATCCAGGCCCTGCCTTCAGCGGCTTTTAGTCAGCCCATCAAGATCAAAAACACACCCGGCCATCAATCCTACTTAAGACCACTGAGAGTTTGGCAATTATGAAATTTTGTAAATATAAAATACTCACTTCCTTTTTAACTTTATGCTCCACAGCCTGTATTCGTTGTTCCATCTCTTCCTCCAGCTCACTGAGCTGAACTGCCGCTTTATCCTGAGCTCTAAAATTTGAAAATGAATACTCTCTTAGAGATTACCCTCTGGGTTGATAGAAACGTGTGAAACACATCTGCCTACCTCAGCTGAAACAAATTAGACAGACAGACATGGCAACAGTTTAACATTGCCCAGACCTTGAATCTGGTATGGTTGGGAAACAAAAATCACAAATTAATTTGAAGGTATGGGCAAATCAGATTTTAAATAATAGCTGACAGATGATGATTAGTATGAAATACATCACATCTGCATTTTGAAAATTAAGTTACAGAGATAAAAGGCTCCTCTGGTTATCCTATGAAGAGACTTCAAAAGGATAGCTACAGCACCTTGCATGACCCACACAAACAAGATCTTTGTCCTGAGCTAATCTGTTTGGTTTTGGCAGTAATGATGTGAGATTGCAGATGCCGAGTAGTTGCAATAGGTAAATACACCCCTTGATGCTGAAGAAGCAAAAATATGGTTTCTAAAGTGAAGACATAATGGACATGTATGCTAAAACTC
The DNA here is from genome assembly GCF_947461875.1 of Haliaeetus albicilla. Taxonomy (NCBI): domain Eukaryota; kingdom Metazoa; phylum Chordata; class Aves; order Accipitriformes; family Accipitridae; genus Haliaeetus; species Haliaeetus albicilla. The sequence continues at coordinate 31,167,844 of NC_091516.1, forward strand.
AAAGTTACAGCCAAGGAAGAGTAGTTAAAATGTTTTAAGACATTAAATACAAGAATAGAGCCTGCAAAAATTTGGTCCAGGACTTATCCAAAATATGAACAGGGAATCATTTGCAAGCTGCTGTATGTGCTTATGCACATGTATGTGCATATAATATAAACTAACCTTTGACCTCAGTTTATAGAACTACTCAGCATAACATATTTTGGCATTAGCTCCCAGTAGTTTAACCCAACAAAGTGCGATAGAGAAAAAAGTAACTGCATAACTGAACCAGAAACACAACTTACTATACCTTTTTACAGCAATGGCCAAAGTTTCCATCTCTGTGCTTTGAAGTTTGATCTCTCGGATGAAGTTCTTAATGACATGTTCGTACGGCTGGATTAATCTTGGTTCCGCTATGTGTATGTTCTGATACAGAACACTGACCTGCTCTTGTCTGAAAGAGAAATACCATTTTAACGCACTAACTTGGAACAATGTTCTATAACAGGTTTGAAAAATGTATTACGAATGAAGATATTCCCCTTTTTGCATATTTTTAAAATTTAGCAAGTTAGATATGGACTTTGAACATTCAGCATATAATGTCTGAATTCTTCTAAATTATGTTTACCCTTCCTGCTTCTTTATTTTAATAGTTACTGTAGAAAAAACTTTTTAGCTTAAGTAAATTTTTTGTACTTCTGTTCACGGTGTATTGAAGAGCATGCCACTGGAATAACCCATAATGTGTATCAAGTTTGTTGGTGGCTCTAATGTTAATCATAATCTGTGAATAAGTTTACAACTTTAGGAGGCTGCTCAAGAAATGAAAATGGGTATGAATGCCAACCACCTAAGTCAAAATGGGTGTGTAAAGGGGTGAGAGGGAGGTGATCATACCTCCTTCAAGTAAAAATGTTTGATGTTCCCCCAGCTGTTGGACTCCTAGTATTTACATCTCTTGTATCAGTGTGTGGCGGAGACAGAGCTGTAGGGGAAATGAGAATACAGCTCTTTGGTTTAAGACAAATTATTCTGCTCCAGACTACTGCACTCCTCATAACGCCAGCCCTGTTTTATACTGCAAAAATTCATTGTTATAAGAAATTAATTCTGTATATGATTCTCATGTGAAAGATAACACTTATCTTGTATAGAAGAAAGCAAAAAGTTTCTGTAGACCCTTTAGTTATTAAAAGCCCTCCTGAAATTTATAGTGCTTCTTAAAAGCAGGACCAATGCAGGAATAGTATATTCTGATTTCCATTTGATCTGGACTCGCTTACATATATTGTATACAGTTTTAATTGTCAAAGCAAAGAATCTTGACAAGATACAAACCCAAAGAATACCATAAGCACCAAGACATTATTACACAGGTTACTACATAAAAAGCACTGATTTCTGGTCATACCACTAGTAACACCATGTAACCCTTTGCATTACATGGTAGCTAGGTTCCAACATCTGGATTACCCTAAGGCAATCTACCAAAGAAAATCCTATAACAGAATTTAGCAGTCCCAAGGAAAATTCAAGCCGATTGCCACATCAACTATATGCCAGAACATGAACAGGTATTAAAGAACTTAAAAATTAAACAGAAAAAAAGGAAAAGGGAAGATCAGGTCTAGAAAGGTAGGGAAAGCAGGCCAGTAATGAGGAAATACAGCATATCAGTGGCAGAAATGCAAACAAAAACGATGTTTTGCAAGTTCTAGTGTAACACCATATCTAACATATCACAAATACATGATGTCTTGTTGTTGTTAAAGGAAAGCTTAAACTCTGATTTAATGATCCTTCTTGTTAGACAGCTGATATTTTCCTATCTTCTATGGAGGTAGTGCTACTTAATACCTTCAACATACACGTGATATCAACAATCTGCATTTTTGCCCCACCTGAAGCAATTCCACAGCTTAGATTATCAACATTGCAGCACTCTGCTTCTTCTAGGTGATTTCCACACTGAAGGTATAGCTTGAAGTACCATAATTGTTGCTATAGCTCAGATTCCCATCTTAAACAACTGAAGTATTTCAGGACACTGTAAAATGTCCTTCCAGCTGAAATGCTGATATTCATTTCAATATACAGAAACATAGCAGCAGCACAAAGAAATACAGATTTACTGATGCCAGAGGCATTTCTGTGTACATACATGTTTCTGTCTTGCAAAGGGTTTCCTTTACAAAGCCTAATGCTTTAGCTGTATTCAGTATTTCCAGAATTTAAGTGAAACTTAATGTAGTGCTCTGAATATCTTCCAATGTATGCACACAATTTCTTTTTCAAAATATGTTTTAAACAGAGTAATGTCAAGGATCACAAGTAGTCACAATAACACGCAGATTTAGCAGATCATCAGATGCTCCAAACTATGTATAAATAATGTATCATTAAATAACTCCCCAAATGTACTTTTACTCAATAATTCACATTTAAAAAACTGTTAGGGACATTTTCCTTAGCAACAACTTTGCACTAAAACAATGCTGACATTATCAGCACCATCAGAAATATTAAAACTAGGAAAAAACAAAAAACGAAAACAAAACTGTAGACTTAAAATCTGCCCTCCTTTCACTCTGTACTATTGCAACATACAGACAAATGCAAAATTTCTGCACTAAAGGGCTTACTGCACAACAGAGTTTTTAAATGGTTTTGATAATAATGCATTTCACAAAATAAGTCTGAGGTTTGGGTTCATCAGATCTCAATTAAATTTCAAGTGTACAGCAGATATGTAGCATTTAGACACCAGTTTCCAAGTACATGCAGCTGGACAAACAATAAGTTCAGTATCTCAAGGTGTTACCATTTACAGAATTCCTACCACACTTCCATTAACACTGGGTAGGCTTGAAGCTGGAGCCTAGCTGTACTTCAAACATTACTATATGTAGCCTCTCCGTAGCATCTCTATTTGAAATTCCATTTATTTTTGATAGTTGGACTGAGAGCTGGTAACGTATGCTGCATTTCATAAATTCTTAGCACTTCATCAGTTGTCCTTCAAAGCTGCAAATTGCTCACCAAAACAGCAAATAAACTATTCCAGAATAGTTTCAAATTTTAGATAGAAGTAGAGATTGTGCATATCCAGAATTAGCTGCTGAAGAATGTCACTTCTTCAAACTGTGTGAATATATATACACACAGTCCTTTAAATGAGTTGTGTGTAAAATAGAAATGGCAGATGGACGGAGTTTATCACTCTTCCAAGGCAAATAAATTCAGCACAATCTAGGTCAACATATATGAGTTTTAGAAATACAAAATACAAACATGAAATCTATGTTCTGAAATTTTCTTTTTTCCTTTAAATTTCCTTTAAATTTCACCAACAAGATGCTTACCAATAAGCATGTTTCCTACAAGGCAAGCAAACAGTAAGAAATTTACTTGTTACTTGATGCTAACATAAAATATTCATTACTTGAGCAAACGTTTTCCTGATTCTCTTCCAAATCACAGGTCACTGAATTATGGCTGGATCTTTCAGGACCTACATAACTTTTTTCACAAGATTATAGAGTTATGTTGGTACTCTATCTTTCTCACCCCACCTTGTGCAGGATTAATCAGCTGCTGTGTTTAAATCAAATGAAGCTACATCCATAAAACCACATGGTACTTCTAACTGTGCTATACATCCTGTGTTCAAAAATAACACATGCATAATGTTAATAGCAGAGGCCTCCTACCATACAGATTATTAATGGAGTAGCAAAATTAAAGGTATAGTGTCTTATGCTGATGGGACCAGAAAATCAATTAGTCTGGCCTTTGCTTACTGTATTTTGTGCCAGGAGCAGAAGAGATTTGTAATGGAATACTGTAACGCATTTCTGCAGCTGCAAGAATGCCACAGCCACTCCCTCTTGCAGCTTCTTTTCAAAGTGTATGCAAATACACATACCAGAACCAAAGATAGAAATCAGTATCTCCGTGCTGCTGAGCCCCTGCCATACAGCTAAGTCTGCTTTAAGATGCACTAGTCAGAAGCACAAAATAGTTATTGTGAGAGTTTATTCTCCCTCTGTGATACAAAAACCTCTTTATTATTCCTCCTTAGCCCAGTGACCAGCTACCATCCAGATGGTTTCAAAATATCTCAGTGACCCAGTTTTATGAAGCAGTACTTAGGCCTAAGTAGCAAAACAATACCCATATAACCACAACTGTGCAGGATCCTGGAAAGGGCCTGGAAGGCTTTTTTAAGATTAAAATTGGCCGCTGATATTCTCTGTGACACTCACCTCAGTGCTTCTGCGGCAACTTTATGGGAGGTGTTAGTTAAAAACATGACTCAACAACTACTGCAGCAACAAAAACCAGAGGAGAAATTAAAGTCATGCAACAAAATTGATGGGACTCTGCTTAATCACTTACGCCTTCAGCAAGAATTAATATACTTTCATGAACTGGCAAGACTGCTATTGATTTAATCACTCCAAGTATCTGTGATGAATTAGCAGCAAGCACACTGCGATATTTTATAGATACACAGAATTTTAGAAAGATGTAGTTATATACACTCTATATCAACATGCAGTAAGTATTTGATGATTATGAGAGGAATTGTTCTGAATTGTCTCTTTCCGTATTTTCAATCACTCCTCTGTTTTCACATGCTTTGGTAAATATCAGTGACACTGCTGCAGCAGGGCATATTAGTTGCAATGAATATTGCCCAATTTGTTTGTTTGTCTCCAGTTCCCCTTGAATACATGCTATTTCTTTCTGCAGATTCATTAGTTATTCAAAATAATTTATCAAGGAAGATTTCACAAATGGATTTTGCCAAGCTGACTTCTGAACTCTGAATAGTCTATCCTTTTGCTGGACAAAAAGGCAACCAGAATGCTTTCACTTCAGTTTCAGCAAAATTCATCTGAAATGCTCAGGTTTGCCCTTTAAAACTGGTCTTCCTTGAAATCCCAAAATCACTTTTAAATGGATTTAACTGCACACCTTTAAGTCCCCCACTAACACAACTGCAGACATTCACAAATACTAATGCAGTTTTTGATATAAGACATGAAAGAAACTGTCCCTTTGGCCTGTCTGACGCTATGGTTACACTACCTACCATGCGTGCACTACCTCTCTGCTGCTTCTACAAAGTACAGATGCAAAACGCTTATATCCAAAAAAGTATAGTATTCTGGCCAAGTATTGCTCTGGCTTTACCTTGCCTCATCTCAAAGGTTTTATAATGTAAGCTGTCTGTAAAATTACTAATTAGTAAGTATAATTAGTCAATATGTGCACAACTTCACATAAGAGTTAACTTAAGCAAAGTTACTGTATTCACATGGTTTCAGAGAGTTCCTGAGCAAATTACAGAAAGAAAATAAAGCTGCCATGATGATAACGCAATTTGTAATATGATAGATTTTAAACATCACGGTAGAATACAGGAGGAGCAGAAGAGAGAAGGAAAAAAAAGAATTAAAACAACACTGGGATTAGACATATCAGATATTTAGATTATATTAAGTGGCATAATTTCATTTAACCGATAGAGCTATGTTAACTCACATCACATAGTATTATTTTGGTTTGCTGAATGCACAGTGAGCATCTGCCTAATGACCCACACTCTGAATGCAGCTCAGTGGGAGCTGATGGAATTTATCAAAGAATGATAAGTTTATAGTGAGGGTGGTGAGGCACTGGAACAGGTTGCACAGAGAGGTTGTGGATGCCCCATCCCTGGAATTGTTCAAGGCCAGGTTGGATGGGGCTCTGTGCAACTTGACCTAGTTGAAGATGTCCCTGCTCATTGCAGGGGGGTTGGACTGATTTGTAGAGGTCCTTTCCAAACCGAACTGTTCTATGAATCTATGATAAGAATAACTCTACAGCTGCTCAGTATCTTACATGTGTTCCCTATGTAGTTGCCAGAAAGAGGATACTGTTACACGGGCCCCTTAGTCTGACCCCAAGGGCAGTATTTCAGTATAGTTTTCCACCGAAGACATACAAAAAGCAATAAGCTAGTGGAAAACCAGAGAAAAATCAAAGATGTGCCAGTGATGTTGTAATACCACCTTCCCTCATTTACATGGTAAAGATTCAGTGTTTCTTCCATCGCTGTTTTGCATAAGTTTACCTGGGTCTGCTTTAGAAAGGTGGAGACTGACAAGGTGACCAGCATGATTTGAGGGCCTCCCTGTGCAGAGCACTCTGGGGAGCACAAAGCAGCAAAACAAGGTAAAATCTCGCTTGGACAGGAGCCTCACTTGGGCTGTCAGGCTTAGCTGGATGAGGGTTGTATTGAGAGGTAAGATAACTAGACCAAAGTGTTCCCCAGCAGGACTGTTTCTGTAGGTCCTTCTGTGTACATCCATATCTTTCTCAACACCATCCCTTGCCAATTACTGATCTGTGTCTACACTTCTATCTTCTTTCTTATCCATGTTCTTACTGCAGACTTCAGGTTCTCCAAACACTTTCTCTTTGTTTTCCTGACCCAGACATCTTTCAAGCACTGGAAAAATGTAATTTCTCTTTTTGTAGGTGCAGGTAAAAGCAAAGATAATCACCACTACACTTAAACTTGTTTTCATGCTGATAATATGCTCCCACTCCTAAGTTTTAGAACACTGTTCTAATGGTTTCTTCCCAGTGTAGGTGAACTTGTAAAATTACAGAGCTCTGTTCTGGTATGGGCATGAAGGGATGAAGTACAAAGTGGTCTGCGCTGGGTGGTCAGAGCAAGAGAAAGATCAGGCATTCATTACACATCTCATGATTGTCCTTACACTGGAGACTAATAGCCTATGTGTGCCACTAAGAGATAGAGAAATACCTTTTTCTGAAAAGCAGACACATTGGACTTGCCATCATATCAGCTACCAGAAATCATCAACCAAATCTGTTCTAAATTGGAAAGGATCTACTTTTGTCACAGCTGAGTGCGTAACACTTTCTCCTAGATTAAGTGCCTTGAGGAAAAACAGATTAAACAAAACATTAACACTGTGTAAAATTAAAGGTACTTCTCAACCTGAAGCACTATGGGGTTTTTTAATACCACCTTTTCTTTTTCTGTATCTCTCCCTTCAGAAACAGGCTGCATTAAAAGAAGACAAACCAACCTGCAACCCCGAGATGAGAGAGCCTGGCCAATGGCTGATTCCCAGGGAAGGGATGCTTAATGTTTCCAAGGAATAAATACTGTTCTCTTCCTAAAGACAGAGGTGTGATTTGGAGCCAGTGGAGCAGGAGTGGAAAAGACTGTGGGACAGGGAGGGAAAGATGAAGTCTGTGGAAAAGGAGAATGCTCCAAAGGATACGGTTATGACAAATTATTGTGTGACATGAAAATACCAGGAAAACAAGTGCTTCAGTGATTAAGTTACTTGGCACAGATGCTGTTCTGATTAAAGCAAAAAAAAAAAACAGAAAAGCAGTAAAACCTAAGGTAGCTCAGAAAGTCTTCTAGCTCACAGAAAGGCATTCATCACATTTCCAGCAGAGCACATTTGTCGAAACCCTGTCATGAGACATATTAAAAGACAAGACATTATTCTTACAGCAGACATTCCCTCTCCAGCACTGTGACAAAGGGGGACCCAGCATTTGTTTTTCCTCAGGATTTGCCTTTATCCTCTCTGGGGAACACACTTCAACTTCCAAGGAAATCTCTCCAGTGCTGATATCATGGCTCATCATCTCTTGGAAGTAAACACAAATTGCTGACAAGAGTTGATGCTGTGCTCTGTATTGACTTTGGCAAAAAAACTATCCTGGCTCATGAAGGCAAGAGCATGACAGGTTTTGGATGGTTTTTTTATGCAGCAGAGCACCTTTTGTTTGCTGTAGCACAGCAGTATATCCCACAAACATCACCTGTCTTCACAGTTTAAGTAGCTCATCTTAAAAACAGCACTCTTCTCATTTTATCACGTCCCCCAGATCCACATTTTCTGTACAGCTTCAGATGACACGATTGAGGGCAGTTATCATAATCAAATTAGAAGTCTTTGAAATTGTACGATGCACAAAATCTCGCAGTGTGGCAGCCCTGATATCAGAGTCCAATGAACAGTCAGCTTGGCCCAAAGTACAAGGCACACAGGTAAAACAGACCCCAAGACTAAAATGCAAAGCAGTGAAATATGAGGACTCTCAGAAGAATTTAACTCAAAACAGGGATACAAACTTTCTTCTCCAGATTCATCCACCCATTCATGCTCAAATTAATTTAGTTCATTTTCTAATCAGATTATCCAGTTTGCCAAATATCTCACAAAAATTGCCTGGTAGGGCTTAAAGGGATTCAATTTATCCCAGAGTGATTCCACAATACACAAGAATGCACACAGCACCCACAGTCCCAAGCCTTTGTTCTTTCTGATTGAAGGTCTTTGACATTAAAATTTCAAAATCTGTTTTCTGGGAAGTTTTTTGCCTGCAATTTACAGACACAAATAACTGTCGCAGCACTTGGAAGTACAGGTTTTCTCTTGAAGTGCCAGTGGATGTTGGATCATTCTTTGTTCAAACTGAGGAATGGAAAAGCATTGCCACGAGGAGACTTTCCCACACGCTTAAAGGACCACAAGCGTATTAAGAGTGTGAAGGGAACCTTTCAATCTTACCACTGAAATCCAAACAGATCTGAGGTTGGCCACATATTAATAAAGAACACAGTCAAGGGCTAAACCCTTCCAGTGGATGCAGTGCACTGGAGGATTCACTGCCTGGAGCGCCAAATAGGTAAGTTTCTTAACCTTGTCTACTCCTGTACCATTGCAAATACTTCTTAGAGGAACAAACCAACGAACATGCCTGAGTTCTCAATAAAACAGATCTCCTATGGCTCACAGAGGCATACTCCAGTTGGCAATTCAATACGTATAAACCAAAGGCATTGCAATCCTTTGCATTTAATTACTCATTATACCCGATTGAATATAACAACACAGAAGGGTAGCTGCATTTCAAATTAAACGAATGCCAAAAAAAAACCCCCTCAACCCTCTACGCAACTCCACTAAAATCTGACTTCACACATTATATTAGGCTATCAGCCTAGAAGGACCTTCCACTTTTTTTTTTGTGCTAGAGGCACAATTGCCCACTGAGCATGCGTAAAGACTATGGCAAAAACCACTTTGACTCACAATGACCACCTTACCAAGAAATCTAACTGAATTTAGTCCCAAAAACCTGTTCAGGTGGGGAGGGAAGGAACAAGGCTGAAAACAAACCCTTTGATGTTACTTTTTTTGTTTAACTGCAACAAATACAACCACAGCTCCAGTATGTACAGACTTGGATGCTTTAAAGCATAAGCTAACAGAACTGTGCAAATCACACACCAAACTACAAAGAGGCAGGATCCATCCCATAATAAAACTATCTTTTTTAAAATTAACTAAATTTGAAATACACTTATTGTAGCATATGCTTATTTTAGTACCTGGAATGAGCCAGTACCTGGCAGTAAACAGTCTCGCATCTAATGGCTGCTACTACGCTGAGGAGTGGGTCAGGATATTGATCTGTGTACTGGGTTTCACACCTTATTATGGAGGCTTATTTATGGCTTTTAAAAGCTCAGTCACAGAAACAGAGGCTGAACCATACGTTTTGATATCAGTGAAAAATTTCCCCTTGATTTCCATGGGCACTTAATCAAGCTTAGGAATGCTAGAGACCACAGGTGTTTACTACATAATTTTCTCCTGACTTCAGCCCTGTTTTTTTCTCACTACTTCCATCTGCTATACCTTGTTTCTGTCTATATAAACCACAATAGCATCAAAGCACATGTGCCAGGGTTTTGCTAGACTGGGGCCAGAAGGCACAGCATTTTGAGGGTACTGAACCCCAAAATGATTGAGATAAAAAACATACATTCTAGATAAAAAATAGGGACAACTAGCTCCACTCATCTGGGTTTGAGGAGTTTCTTCTTTGTAATTACTTTTCCAATGGTTTTCAACACCAATGTTACAACAAACATATGAAGAGTAATAAACCACAATGTGAGGACACCAACAATATTATAGTATTTAAGATGCAGGTATGTTCCAAGCTAGGTCTGTTTTTCAAAGCACTGCCTTTCCCTAAAAAAACCTGAACTGATAAACAACTAAAAAAAAATATCATTTAAATAAAAAGATAAATAACTTTTTTGAAGTACCAGCTTGTAATTTACATGGTTTTGTTATATTCTGTTACTTAAAAACTCTCCTATGACCAGACTCCTCAATCAATTTCAATATATTCATTACTTACACCAGCGGTCCTAATGATTTTAGTGGGACTACTCATGAGGAAAAAAAACTTACACACACGTTTCAACAAAAAATGATGTGGGCCACAAATGGAAAAAAGCTGAGCTGTAACACAGATCTGCTTCTAGCACTTCAGGACAGAAAAGAGAGAGAACAAGAAAACAAAGGGCACACTGTTCTTCAGCTGACGTTGACACAATTGTAATAAATACAGCTGACTGCAAAGGATGTTCAAAGCTATTTATAAAGCTGAACAAGAATAGGAAGCATTTACATCAAGTTACTGCCCACCTGATACGCATGTATTTAACTATCAAAATTTAGCTCTGTTTGCAATTTAGATGTACAAGAATCATAACACAAATGACATTGTGTCATGATAAATTTAACAAAACTAAAGGATGTGTCTGCACAGCCAAGCCAACGAAAGCTATTCCTCTTCCTTCCTACTATCCTCTTAGACAAACAACTGGACTATATTCAACCTGCTGCTGCAAACATAGTAACAAAGATACTGAGATATGCTTATTACCAAAAGTAGATAGAAGTTTTCACAAGCCACCACTGTTCACAAGTCAGAGTTTTTCTATCTCCTATTGAGTTTCTGCCTGGCTTTAGGTTGAGTTACAAATTGCTTCTGTAAATTTTCCAATGGCTTTTTTTTTTGTTGTTGTTCTCTTTCTGTAGAAAGCAAGTATGTAGCAAGGAAGGCATCAGGATCTAGGTAAGACCTGCATGAAGATACTGATCCGCCTGAAATGGAGCGGTCCAGTAAGACTAACCAATGTTATTTACCCTTCCAGTCCAAAAATAAAAAAAACAATCAACTCCAGTTGCGCACATGAGTAGCAGGTTAAGTAACTGAAAATTTCTCTGAAGAAATTTTTCATTTCATAATCCAAACACATTTTTAAAAGCAGCTAGAACCATATTATTGGGATAGATAAGAACTTAAGGTGCACTACATGGAGACTGGTATGCTAAAAATTTGCTAATTATTTAATACATGCTTTTGTAAAACAACAAGCTGCACGTTCGACTGGATTGTTACAAAAGTTACACAGAAACTAACGTGCCTTTTACCGGCTTCTGTGTACCTCACAGCCAGGACCCACTGTGACTTGACAGAGTCTCTGCAGATATATTAACGTATGCATTATTTTTAAACTGCCTCTTAACCAGCTGCCAAGCCCTCCAACTCAGATTGTTTGTTTTCCATCTTAAATTACAATTTTAAAGAGAAGCAGAATCACTCTGTACTTTTCATGGCCAACGTTTTCCTACTAATTTTGAGCACACCGGGTTCCAGGCAGCTTACTGCGAATCACCAAAATGTGCCTCTGTAAACGGGAACCAGCTCGGTACTGACAGAGCCGTGGTAATCGGGTTTGTTCCCAAACCAAGCTACCATCAGTTGTCTTCACTTCACTGTCATCGAGGGCAAAGGCTCCCACGGACTTCAGTGAGCTCCTCAGCCCGAGAGCCGTACTTAGGAGCACCGTTAACCTGGAGGCAGAGGTGGTGTTAGTCTGCCTTTGCCAGGAAGACAGCGGTGCAAGAAAAAGATGCTGGCGGCTGGTCGGGGGATGGCGGGGGGACAAAGTTTCATTTGAGGAGCCGGCAGCACTTCGCATCCCCTGCGTTTCACCGGCCTCATTTTCCCCCGCGGCTCCCCGGCAGAGCGGAGGAGAGGAAGCAAGAAAGCGGCTGCAGGCTGGAAAAACAGAGCTGGAAACCCTCAAAACCGCGAAGAAGACGTGGCGAGGGCTCTATGCACCTGCGAGTACCGCGGGCTGCACTCTCCCCGGCAGGGTATTGCATCAGCACCGGCGCAAGCGGCTGCCAGGAGGGCCGTTCCCCCTCCGGAGGGCGGCAGGAGCAGGGCTTGCCGCCGCCAGGCTCCCCGCGGGCAGGCTCAGCCCCCGCACCCCGGTGGCCGCAGCCCCGCTCCCCCCGGGGCGGCCGCCGCCCCCCCGGGGCGAGGGGGAGGAGTGCGGGCGTGCGGGAGGGCGAGCGGCGGCGCCGGCGGGCCCGGGCCTTACCTGGGGATGTACCTGGCCTCGTCCCCGAGCCGCACCTCGAAGTCCCTCCAGGGCTGCTCCAGCCCCGCGGCGGCGGCGGCCGCCGCCGCCGCCTCCCCCCCCTCGCCCTCCGGCTCGCCGCCGCCGGGCCGCCGCCGGGTGGCGCCGCGGAAGCCGCGGGCGAACTCGGGGAAGGTGATGGCCCCGTCGCGGTCGCTGTCGAGGCGCTGGAAGATGGCCTCGGCCTCGGCCGGCCGCACCCGCAGCTCGGCGCAGAGCGCCGCGAAGTCCTCCCGCTCGATGCGGCCCGAGCCGCTGGCGTCGCAGGCCAGGAAGAGGGCGCGCAGGCGGGACAGCTCGTCCCCCCCCGCCGCCGCCGCCGCCGCCGCCTCGGGATCCATCGGCCGGCGCCGCGGCCGGGGGCGCGGATACTCTACCCGCCGACGGGACGGGACGCGACGGGACGGAGCGAGCGGCGGCGTCCCGAGCTGGCGGCACAACTTTGCCGTCGGCGGGGCGGGGCGGGCCCTGCTCCACCCCGGCGACCCGCGGGGCCGGGCGCGGCCGGGAGGCGGGGGGCGGGCCGCAGGTGGCGGCTGTCGGCCGTGGCAGGCGCCGCGCCGGCCCGCGGCAGCCGGGCAGGGCAGCCGGCGCCCCCGGGGGAAGGCGGGGCCGGCCCGGTGCCGGTCCCCTCTGCCCCCGCCGGGCTCCCGCCCGCAGGCGGAGGAGGACGGGCAGGGTGTTCCCCCTGCGCACCTCCCCGCCCCGCACGTCGCTAACGGCACAGGTAACTGTCGGCGAGGAGCACAGGTGAAAGCCACGTCCCACCCACCCTGCAGCCGTCAAATGTGGAGCCCCGGTACTACGCGGTCACCGTAAGGCGTGAAATCTCCTTTCTGTTCGCCAGCCGAATAAAAAGTAGTCCTTGCGTTCGGGGAAGACAGAGAACCCACAGATCCACTCGATGGATTCTTGCTCACTGACCACCAGCGGTCCTGGACTTCACGCATTGCCGAGCACGTGCTTGCTGCTATCCCATCACCCGTAGTTTAGACATGCACCTTGTTAAAATACCAGATTAAACTGAAAATGCGAAAGCTACATTCAAGTCGATCAGCCAAAGGAGCCGGATTTTCAGCGCTCTGTACGGAAGAACTAGCACCTGTCTCTTTTCACAGAAGTCAAGACTTCTCACTTTCTTGAAGTCAGACTCAAATCTCAGATTACATTGGAAGCAGATACATTTTAACTGAGATTTTTTATTATTATTATTATTATTCCCCTGCCCTTACTCTTCTTTACGTCTACCTGCAAATGTAAATTCTGTATACCAAAGTTGTGATAGACAGAATACAAATCCAACTACCAAAACAGTGTTTCCTTATTGACCAAAACATAGCCCAAGGCTAAGTACCTCATCCAGCAAAGTACAAATAGTCCAGCTGACCTCTCATTAGAATAAATCACGTACTGTGAATGGGAACTGTAAGTGCTCCTCTGCCCAAGAGATGAGGAATGCCCTCAAAGGAAATTATTATTATTTACAGGTTTTGATTACTATTTTGTCAGGCTTAGACAGACTCAGCCTAAAATCCTGCCAACAATCTAGTCAATAAAATGCTCTATGAAATGTTCTCTGCACTCCAGAGAAATACAGCTGTTAAGTAATGTGGAATATAAATTTTAGCTTACAAATATCAGATAATTGAAGGACTTAAATTTATGATTTTATACATTTTTGTTACTACATTTCCATTACACAATTGTAGAACTACTAAGAGTAGCAAAGCGGTATCATCTTCGGATTCTGAGTCTAGCAAGATCTAGTGGTTTAGTAAAGCAGAATTAATTTAACAAAAGTGTTCTTTCTGTTTCATGGTTTCTCATCCACCCATCAAATTTTTGTACCCAAAGAGTATCATGAAGCCGTTATGGGGCTGATGAAGGGTGGTTCAGCCATCAAGAGACAAATTTATCTTGCTTACACACACCAGCTACCTGTTCATAGAAGTCGGGAGGTTTGCCTTTCAGTGTGGACAAGCTCCTGAGCTGAACAGCAAGAGTCTTAGATGGGGCTGAAGGGGCTGTCACTAGACAGACAGGGAGCTCCCACTCAAATTGATGTGCTTACCTTCTTGTTTGCTTTTGTGGCTGCAGGCTTCTGAGTTGATGTTTGTCAGTAATCCTTATCCTTCTCACTGTCTTATTCACTCTGTTGTGGGTATCTCTTGTGGTGGTGACTGCACTGGACTGCTAAGGAGAGGGCATAGACGTTGGACATATAGCCCCCATCTGGTTTTTTGTTGGGTTTTTTTTTTTTCCTCTGAGATTTAACATCAACTTTTCCCAAACTTTTCTGTCTAACCCTGGTTTTCTTATATGACTTGGGATTTGACCCTCCTGTGGCAAAGGTCTGCATCTTTGTTTTCTTTGAAAGTTTTATGTTTCTACCTATATGATACAAGTAAATAATTAGTAACAGTGAAAACAAGTGGAAATCTTTGCATTAACATTCAATTTTGAATCAAGCCATATAAAAGTCTTGCAATATCTGCCAATGCAATGCCTACATGGGCCAGATTTCTGCCTTCATGTGCAGGTAATTCCTTGTGTATTCAGTGGATGTCATTGTCTTTGGCATCTCCCTTACTTCCACTGTTACAGAAGTTTTGTCACACAAATCTCAGGCACTGGCATGAAGTACGGTGTGTCACTTAGCACTGCCATGGCATAGGTATATCTGCAAAAGAGACGATGCCTGCAGTGTTACACAGTGCCAGGCAACGAGTGCTTGCTTGGCAGGCCATGGTTCAGTCAAATGGTCCTAACATAACAGCACAGACATAACAAAAGATTATTTATTTGGTGAGACCTAAGAGTGAGTGGTAAGGGCAGGATTCCTAGCAGGCAATGGCAAAACAGTGCTCTGTTCTGAAATTATGTGCCTGTTCTTAGAAGGATCTGTCCCTTCAAATCCAACTCTAAATTAAGTAAATATGAAAAACCAAAGCACTGTTTCTGTGGTTTACTAGTATGGATATGGTACAGGAGAAGTTTTAAATTCAGAAGATACCAAAGCTACAGATACAGATATACCCTACATGCAATTTTCAGTCTATCTGTTTTACTTCACAAGCTAATCAGAGCATCTGTTCGGCTGAAGAGGCAGAACAGAACATGAAATCATGCTCAGGAACTTCAGGGAGGCCTAAGACAACACAAAAACAAGAAGAGCTTCATCATATCACTACTAAAGTGTCCTATTGTACTGAGTGGGAAAAGGTGGGTTTTGACACAGAGATTAAATGGAGCAGATTAGAAGAGTTAAATGGAGCAGATTAGAAGAGACATGGAAAACAGAAACGGGAGGTGTGGCACCATGTGACATCAAGACCTAGCGTTGCCCCAGGAAGTAAAAGAGCAGAGGAGACAAGCTGGCCGGTGGGATAAGCTACAGAACTCTTAAATGTGATTTGAATACATGTAATCTCTGAAAGTAACTTTGCAGAACAATGCAGAAGCCCAGAAAAGCTGCAGTGCTGTGCTGTGCTCCAGGCAGATCCTATGCCTGAAATAGCAGACCTCTTCCCATCCTTCTCTATATATCATTTTAGTAATCTTACACACACGCTAAAGGAAGACTTCTGCTTGGAATATCAAGCATTTAAAAGTTAGGAAATGGAACATAAACTGGAACAATTATTCAGCAATTTGCTTTTCCTCATTATTGTATGTGGACTTGGGCATGATTTACAATTTAATGCACGCTATTCAGACCTTACTCTGAAGACAGAGTATTTCTTTTCTATAGTTCTTGCATATATTAACTAATCTTCCCAATATTATGGATGGTTAAGAGAGTGAATGGATCCCTCTGTGGCTACAATACCTTGTATATTCATCTTTGTCTGTTTTACATTTGGACAGTTTAAGCAATTTAGCACAAACTGTCCAGTTTACTTGGAAAGTAGAGCATAAGTAAAATAGAATCAACCAGTAATATAGAAACACCTCACTGAAAACAGTTAGTATTACACAGAGGTATCATACCTGCCGCGCTTTCCCGTCGCGACAATCTAGAAGAAACGACGCATCGCCAGGGACTCGCCCTGGGGAGAAACGGACCAACACAGATACTGTGGATCAAGCGATTTCTCCGTTTAATTGCTGCGTAACATTTGGTTATATACCATAGCCATGTGCAAGCCACCTACTGATTGGTTAACATGTGCTGTTCACACACCTAAAGCAATAGTTCGATTGGATAAGGTCTTCTGATCACGCGAACAATTCCTCCTGTCTTTGTCTTGCCAGGTGTCCTGCTTTCGGTCACGTAGGCCCATCTTGTTTAGCTTTTTGTGCTTATTTCATCAAACTTTGTAGCAACAGTTAGCCTTCGCTGCGTCCTTGAGGCCTGCTGCTTGCAGGTGCCTCTGGCTCGGATTGAACAGCCCCATCGCATCTCTTGTTCACTATGTGTCTTTTTTTCTAATTATCCCACAATACCAGCCACAGCACTGTGAACACTAATTAATTAAACCTGCTCCAATTTATCCACTTGCTGACACAAACTTTGCCATCTCTGCAAGCCACCATATACCTCAGAGCATCACTATCCCATTTTGGTGCTCCATCTCTTCCTTTTATACCCGTACCTGCTCATGCAGCTAGTCCTCTCCCTACCATCCGGAAAGGAAGCACAGCGTGTGCAGGCAGGTGAAGGGCATGGTGAGAGGGTGACGTGCAGAGTGGAGTGGCTCTGGGAGTTCTCCAGCAGATGGGCCGTGGTAGTGGTTCTTCCCCACAGCTGTTTCCCTTCTCTGCCTTTCTCCTACTGCACCTTCATTTGCCCTTGTTATGACTTTGATGGCATTTTCAGCTGCTTACCCCATTGTATCCAGGTATGCACCTCAGGTGAAGCATGTAGGATAGGTGCACATACTTAAATACCAGGCCTGGGCAGATTATAGACCATTGCTACATACTTTCATTCTCTGCTGTATAATTTTTAGTAGTGCTGAACGTGATTCACTCCTATTCTCTTCAATTAAAAACTAAGCGTAATGTATTTAGTAATGGGTGTCATGTAGACTGTACTTCTCAGATATATTGCATCTTTATAACGTCTGAAGGGGAAAAGGCATGACCTATATCTTTAAAAACTTAGTCCAAGGCAAAGAAATTAAGAAACTTGCATAATATTGCAAAAGAACACAATTTTATGCTTCTACTTCATAAAAAATATGAGGCACAAAATGACATAAAAGTTCTTTGTCAAAGCAGAAGTACATTTGAAAGCCAAAAATGTCTCTCAGGCTACACAGAATTTTTCATTCAGCTGAAATGTTAGCTGTTGGGACAGTGAGGTTAAGAAAGACTTTCACAGTTTCATTGATTTCTTTAATGGACTCCAGACCGTGACTGAAGCAGAAACCATACAGATGAAGCATCTTCACCCTGCGAGAGAGAAAATAGACCATTAATAAAAGAATAGTGAAGTACCCAAAGTGCTTTTGCAGAAATTATTAAGTATTGGCAGCAAAGGAGGTATGAACATCTGACAGCCTTTTTAAAAGCTTGTCTGTATGATCAATTGAATAGCCAGGGAGATGCTGAACTAACCAATAATGACTGCTGGGCGTAGTTTGGAGGTGTTAGCAGTCATCCTCATGCTGCTCTATCAAGAGTACTCCAACCTCAGGAATAACAGAAAAAAACTGTTCTCTTGACAGGCTGTCATGTTGCCAGTTCTCAAAATCTGTAATGGTTTTAAATAACATAATCAACTAGCAGTAAATACTTAGGAATTTCATCTTTTACAGGAAGGCTTTCAAGATGATTTTCATGATATCTTGATTTGCTTTTTATTCTGTCCTATTTTCGAGGTGTTAGGAAACCTGACAAATACCTTGCTTTTTAATGAACAAGAATAGAAATGCAGAATTGGCTGAGTGAAATGCAAAAGAAGTCACCAAATCTTAAATTCCACCTTCAGGTATGGAAGTAACACTTCCTCAGAATCAAAGGGGCAAATGAGACTGTTTGACATGCAAAGATCCGCAAGCATCCTGGAAAATAGAGGCTTTTCTTCCCTTGTCTTTTCAGTCCTGCTAGGCCCAAAGAAATCAAAGTTGCTAGATCCATTCTGTCATTATTTTCTTGTGGTAAGGCCGGATTGCTACAAGCAGTAATTACATTGCTCTGTGGAGAGAAAGCCTGACCGCTGCTTAATTTTTTACTATATCTTTCTCCATAGCTGTAAAAGAATTATCTAAAGCAAAATTCTCTTGAGTCCATTCATGAAAAGAACTGAAAAGAAAAACAGCACAAAGAAATAACGCATCAATGGAAAAGTAATTTATTGCATTAGATTATTATATGCTGCTCATCATTAAGAGTTTTAATTTTACCATGGACTAAATATTCCTTCACGCATGGTCACAGATGGTGCAATCCATATTGATCAGGTTCAGAAGTTTCCTACAGAAGCCATGAAGAGTCACTGTTAGTTCTGTAATGGACAGAATAGCCTAAAGAGATAAGCAAAATAAGCTTTCTAGGTTAAGATAGTATCTTTTTTTGACTGAAAGATATGCAAGCTATCAGGTACATAAGCCTTCCTTGTGTTTGAAAGTCTACATGCTTTCTACAATTCTAATAGTCAAAACTACATTACATCTACTGATGAACCTTCTCTATTCTTAAGGAAATGGGCACCTCAGGATGCAATTCCCCATGTGCAAATCTAGTTAACGATGAGCAGTGCTGAAGGCAGAGGATAGATGTGTCATTTTCAGGACAGAGATGAACAATGTTAGGTCGAACAGACATATCTCCTTCCAGTTAGGATTAGCTTCAACCTTTTTCTACAGAATGGTGCCAAAGCTCTTTCAAAAACACAGCAAGGTCCAGGTTTGCCTTGCAAACAGAAAGCTTGCTGTTTCACCCCCTTCCTACCTTCATTTCTTGCTCAATGTGTTGGAATGTTCCCCCAGAAGCAGGAGAATCAAGTTTAATTCACTTCCTGCCTGAAGCAGTGTCCTAACCATAAAGCTACTGGGGACAGCGATAGAGTTGAGAAGCACCCAGCTGCTCAAAGCCACTGCTCCAAGTGTCTGTGTTTTTCAGTTCATCGTAACTAGATAAAAAAGTCTTGGGGCAGATGCTGGATGCTGTTTTCCCTATGGCAGTGGATCACCGATCCATCCTTCACTTCTCTCTGTCCAGTCCAAAAAATCTTACATTTTCACAGATTCTGGCGAAGTGGTACATATTCAATCACTTGAGCAACTGTAAGACAGCCTAAAGGACAGTGTTTCTTAAATGGAGCAAGAAATATCTGAATCTGTTGAGGCAGAGAGGAGGACTGAATCCATCTTCCAAGCTGGTGTGTAATGCTGTTACCTTCAGGTTGCTCTATAAAGACACACACAATCAGTACTTCTTTCTGCTTTATCTTGGGCAAAAGTGGCTGCCGCTGTTCCATTGTGTGAAACCTTCTCCTGTTCCTGTTAGGCAAACTTTGTGTATTGACACAGGCCGTTAAAGAATAAGGGAAGAATGTCTCATTTCTGGATCCCAAGAGAATTTTGGCTGTTGAGCTGCTCAGTGCCTACAGGGTTATAGGACATGCCCTGGCTTCTGGGCTATTTTCCTGGGGAAAACAGAACTTGTCAATGCCGCATTGAAGGCAGTTTTGGATAGTGTCTCTCAGTCCCCTTGTCTGCAACTAATAATTTCAAAAGTGCCAGATCTCAGGCAAAGGCACTGAAACTCAACTACCTACACAGTTAAATTGTTTAGAACAATCCCCCAACATTGGATGCAGGCCAGCTAGCACCTCCCTAATGATTCCTTTGTCCTAATGAACACCATTTGGGAGCTAGGATAAGCCAGTTTTAATGTGGCCACCCTGTTTTGGTAGGTAAGTTCAGTTTAATAATAATGAAGTAGACACTGCCATGCCCACTGGCCTCAGTGGCAGAGAACAGCTCTGGTGTTTTTAATTTATTACAGTAGAAAAATAGCCTGTGTAAGGGTAGAAAAATAGCCTGTGTAAGCCTTTTTGTTTATAAAAGGTCAGAATAACATTTGAGATGATGATCTTAATAGAATTTACTTCCTGAATATATAGTACTTTGAAAATAGTTCAAATTCGAATGCTGAATAAATGTGAACACAAGTAATTTGACTTTTCTCCACCTAAGCAAGGTTAATTCTGTATCATGTGAAAAATAAAATAAGTGCATTCAAAAACATTAAATAATTATTTATTACAATGTACAACCAAACAATATTGCAATAAAAGAATGGAGACCTGGACAAGAAGAAAGGTGTAGTAAAGCATCCCTCAAGGATCTTCTGAACACGAAAGTGTTAAAGGAAATTCATGGGGTTTTTAAACCAAAGGAGAATAAATATTACATGACTCAGAGCTGAAAAGTAAAACAAACAATAAAAGAATCACAAACTTGTAAAGCCACACTAATTCTTCTGGAATGTAAGATAAAATACTGTGCTTATTATCTTGAAGAGGAGTGAGATTTTGTCGTAGCCTTAGAAAGAAAACCTGAAAAAATATCTGCCACAGTTTCTACCAGTTTAAGAGATCCTCTTTTCTCATCATACAAATTACAGAAAAGACAATTCATCTCAGCAACATAGTATAAAATCAGAAAGGAAAATAAAATTAATTCTATTGGATGTTTCCTCCTCTAAAAAGTCACTAAAACTAGGTTCCCTCTCATCTGCCTCCAAAGCATAAAGAAAAAAAATGATGTTCTTATGAGACCAAATTCATTAACAGATTTACTATGTCCTTTAGATATATGTATTATTTTGCAGATCTTCAAGATTTACACAACTGGAGAAGACTACAAAGATAACCATTTCCAATGTGTTTTTTTCTACAGGTGAAATTTCTTCCACAAATTTTATTGTAACAACCTTTGCTCACAAATCTTTTACAGAGTATACTGATGTTCATCTATTAGTAAACTTCAAGTACGTACTCAAGGACACCTATGGAGAGTTAATTTTATGTATGCAAAATAAGTGCTTTCTGTGGCAGGCTGATCCTCCACCTAAACCACCTGATTTCTGAAACTCAAAGAAAACAACTGCTTCTCACTCAGCTGCATTAAGTTAGGCTTTAGCTATAATGAGGTCTAAGTGCTTTAGTTGACTACACTGCAGGGTTAAAAGCTGTTATACTGTTGTATTGTGTCATATTGTATTTCATACCACTTTATAGCTATGTGACAGTTAACATAATGTGCTCTGCTGACTGCTGGGTGGTTTTTTAGGAGAAATGGGCTATCACGTTCACCCATCTGATCAGGGAGGAAAAGCATATCGTGACTTCGTCTTCAGCAGAAACAAGGATAGCTCTAGTTTCAAATAGTCATCATGAACTGATAATTTTCAGGCTAAAACTAAGGATGATGCAGTGGATAATTTTGAATAAATGGATTTGAGGAAAAAAACAAAAAAAAAAGAACAAGAAAAGAGAAACTGTTCACAAGCAACCCAGAGCAATAGGAAAAGTTTTGCTCTTAATTAACGATTTGTTAAATGATTCATTGCAACAGTGTCAAAGATGTGTATAATCATTCTTACTTTCATGACAAACTTTTTTAAAAACATAGCATTTAAATAAAACACAATCTTTTGTAATTTACTCTTCTTAATTTCTGTACTATATAGTATTAAATATACTACTTAAAATAGCTACATCATAATGCTGTAAAATATCCTGTCCTTGAGAGTTCTAATTTTGAAAAAGTGATGTACAACCTGTAAAAGCAAATACTTGAACAATACATTATGAATTACTATAACATGATTATAACACACTGTAGGGCAGACAAATTCCCGCAAGGGTAACACAAACTGGTTGCTTTTTAAAAGCTAGCTGTGAATGGCTTTAAAAATATATCTTGCATTTAATGAGAATAATAATGCTTTCATATTTGCATTAAATTATCAGGATCTGATAGGAAATGCTGTAGCTGTAGCCAAAGACTGAAGGATATTTCTCCTGGAAGGCCAGACACTTACCTTCTGCAGTTACTACAGAGCTTTTTAATTGCATCCAAACTGACATCTCTGTAGAAATTGAGCTTCACACATTCCAGAATGACCTAGCAAAAGCTGGCCAACAGGCACATCCTGAGACCCACAGACAAAACCCAAGTTCACCCTATATTCTTCCAGATATCTTCAAGAACACCTTCATGGCTTTTATAGGCACAGAGACCTACACATCACATCATTGTAAGTGCTGAGTTAGCTTTACTTTTGGAAAACCATAAATAAATATTAAATATAGAATAGTAATGTTGATGAAGTTTGAATTTCATTTTCCATGCTTTAGAAAAATCAAAGGAAAGAAAGGGAAATTATGTATAAGCTGGGAAAGGAAAAACCTCTGGAAATAATAGCAAGATTCATAAAAATTTTTAACTAAAGGGGAATCTTAATGTGTAAGTTTCAAGGTTAGGAAGAGGCACTTTGTCCACATGTCCAACTTAAACAGCCAGTTTTCCTCTTCTTTGTCGTGTCACTGCTACTTCCTAGACACTATAATTCAGCTGCCTCTGCTATTAAGTTATTAGACCATTTCTTGGCACAAATTTGGCCTGTTCTAACTAGCACTCTCCAAACAATTTCCAGGCAGCTAGGATGGTTCAGATGCTGTTCCCAAAACAGGACGTGCATGCAGTCAGACTGCACAGACATGTGCTGTGCTATGTGGATTGGTTTCAGTATTCGGGAATATTCTCAGGCACACTCATTTATTTACTAGTACAGATCTAAGAGCTGTTGCTTTCCTCACAGGGCACTGGGGTGTCAATTAATTGTAAAGAAGAATTGTCAAGTGGCACATTTCTGCAAAGTGATCTAAAAATATATAAATATATCAATGACTAGGGTAAAAGAAAGGAAGTCCCTCTTTCTTTACAGTTCCCATTTCCTTTAATGGCAAGCAGTGATATTTCTAACAACCGCTCTGTGGCAATTGTATGGGTTTAGTAACTGAACTTGAACCGGTCCATATAAATGCAAGATGATTTGCAGGTCCATCAAGAACCTTGCTAATACTTCAGCAGAGTCAGGTTTCTGTGCAGACAGCTTAAGCAGCAAGAAATAATAAAAAAAAAAAACCAACAACAAACCAACAAGCACAGACCAAAGCTAATTAATATAAAGAGGCATATGTGACCATTCATTGGACAAACTATTCTTCCAGATTTTATTTCAAACTAATTAAATGCAAAATGAGCCAGCTGTATCTGGTAAATTTAAAAATGAAATTTATTCCATTATATTTAAATAAGGATGGAAACAGAACTGTAATATGATTTTGGTTTTTGAAAAAGATTTGGGTTTTATACAATAATTTAAAAAATAAGAGCAACTACTGTAATTCAAAACACAGCATCGAAGAACTTAGGAAACATAACTGGCAGCAAGAAATTTACTAGTCTGTCTCAGGTGTAACCTGCAGCTTGGAGTATCGTCGTCATCATTCTCATTTGCAGGGGCAGGGGGCATGGTGGTGTAACTTTAATTGCTATTTTAACATGAATACATACTGTACTACAAATCCTATACATCATGCAGTAAGCTGTAAGAGCTTGTTTTCAATTAAGAATTTTATAATTAGTGCTCATTTTCAAAATACATAATTATATCTAAGTATTCAATTTTGTTCATTTATCACTATTCAAGGAATAAGATTATAAAGTGACAATATATCAGTTAATAACACAGTTGAAAGAAAATATCTCTGGTTTTCGGTAAACGGGTTGGAAAGTAATAATGTAGAGAATTCCACAGAAAACATAAATGTAAAATTGTAACTAACAGCAACTGAGAAATTAAAATCAGTTCAGATGACTACATTCATTTGAATTCTTTCAATTGACAGAATGTGAATATTAATTGGGTGAATGCTGATGTAAATACTCTTGTGAATAAATTATCTCAGAAGGAAGCTCACTGACAGCAGCAGCATCTGATAAAGAAAAAATTGTGGTTTCCAGATCAATAAGGACACCTATGTGTTAAATCTTTAAAATCCACAAGTCTTACTCAGCTGACAAAATCCAAGTAAGGTGGTTTCATTGGCTGCCAAAGTGGGCAGCAGGGGCAACACTTGGCTCTGGCTACATGATAGTTGCTGATAGCTAGCTTAAGGCTACATGTTCCTATTTTCTCTTGTTTGTGGAAAACAGGAAGATTTAATAGTATACAGTTTTGAAAGAGACCTTGTGTATTATTCTGCTGAGGGACATAAGCCTTTGACTGTATCGGTTAGGCTGCAGAAAACTGGGATACATTCTACGTCCTGCTATTTAATAAAAAAAAGGCAGAAAGGATGTTTGGTCTTTGGATGTTTGGTCTTTGGAATCATTGTTCTTTATGCCTAAAAATCTAAAATGAAAAAGGAAGCATGCAAAAGCATAAGGCAGTCATCTGCAGTCAAAAAGCTACACATTTTTCAAGTCTGCAGGACTACCACTTCTGATATGATAACACCACTGTAATTCAAGACAATCATCCATGAGAAGTAATACTAACAGGGAAAACTGCAAGTCTCTGCCCTGTGTTTCGACTATAGCTTTAAAAAAAATGCATGTATGTCATTGAGTTCACTCTAATAAATGTTAATTTCAGAACAAATTGTAAGCATACAGCTGGCAACATGTGACACTTAGCATTCCTTAGTGATTTGTTCTTTACATTCAGAGGGAATAAAAGTAATTTTTTACTAAAAACTGATAGAAATCTTACCAAAAAGTGCAATGTATCTAAGAATCTGATTTACAGAAACAAATTCCAGCTACTTGTTCACAGCAGTACTGAACATATAACTGAGAACAAGAACAAATGACAACAGATAGTGAGATACAGGTAAGAATTACAAACCTGGAAACTAAAGTGAGGCCATGAAAAAAAATCTGTAGTGCATGTGCTGAATAAGCACAGCCACATAAAACAATTATAAAAAATAAAATTGAACAATATTAAGGATAATCCCCAGAAGACATTTATATTGAACTCCGTTAAGTCCAAATCTGAACTATCATAGGCTCAACTGCAATAAAAATATTTTGAAATGTCCAAGTACTCCAAACATCATAGCAGTTTAAAGCTGGGAACTTCTGCCTTTGTGACTTTCACAGGAGAGTAAGAGGGCTGCAGGGAAGGTGAATGCGGAAGGGAAGGCCAACTCCCCCACATGGGTAGGGAAAGAAGAGAGACAGCTTTCTCCAGTACCTGATGAAGTAATGGCACAGAAAGCTGGAACAGAGAGGAAAGCAAGGAGAAAGCTACAGCTTTCTGGTATTTGAGCCCTTGTCAAATGCAATGCATTCTACCTTCTGTTCTAGGCATGTGGTCACGTCAAAATCCAGCTCCCCAAATTATATGCTATCTGCATGAGAAGATCACAGCTAAGCATCTCTTTTTTTGAAATCTCTTGAATGGTTAGAATTATTGCTTGATAAAATATAGGGAAATAACTTTTCTGCTATATTTAAAATAAATAATAACATTTTCTTTCCTTCTCTCTAAATGTCAAACTAGAGCTGCCTATCCTTGCAAAAGAAGTTGATGTAATTATTTTAGATTAGAGCATTGATGCAATCTAACTACTTTATAAGTGATACAGCATAAACAGAAACACCTTTTGTCTGATTCTTTCAAATGCAGAGAGCCTTCCTCAGAGTCAGAAAAGTAGAAGGCAGTCACAGGCATGAAGGTCCCTTAAAATGATCCTGACAATTTATTACACACAGCAAGCTAGGTATAATTACAAAAAAAAACCCAAAAACAAAAACAAAAAAAACCCCCACATGTAGCCAACACAAATGTACTTTAATTCATTTTCAGCACAGAAAAAAAGTACTAAGTTCAGGATCAACTGAAAAGTTCATGTTAAGTTACATATAACTGGACAACAACAAGTAAAATGGCTATACTTATAGCACTGAACTCTATTAAAGAAACATAAAAGGTAACAAGAATATATGTTACTATAGCTACCTACGAAACAGAGACTGGCATCTTAATATATTGTGATTCAGGATAGCAAATTGAAAATGTACTAAAAAGCCCTTCTGCTCTTTTACCTATTTTGCTCTCTGTATTTTAATTAGCAGGCACTTAGCCTCTTAAAAGATGGAATCATGATGAAAAGAGAGTATATTCATTATACAAGCCGGTAACTATTCTCTCAGCATGAAGCTCTGAAACCTGTGACGCACATAAACTCCATCAAAGATGATCTTTTAAAATGTAAATAATTCTCTCATCAAAAATAAATTCAACTTGTTACAGTTAAAATACCAAGATCCACAACTGTAAATGAGTGGACTGATAATAAGTGTATGGCACTCCCTCTTTCTCTTCAAATCCATAAACAGAGCAGCTTTTTACTACTGAAAAATAGGAATCTAAAGTCCAGTGTGAGATACATGTTTTCAATTGTTAAAAAAAATGGAGCTGCCTTGATGGTATAAATAATTATGTGCAAACAATTATTTTTCTAGACTTTCTATATCAGAATACAGTTGCAAGACAAAAGTCACACAGGGAAAGACATTTGCCTCAGAAAGACTAAGGAATTAGCTGTGGACCAGCCTGTGATGACGTAATAGATAACATGAAACTACTGTTATGTAGGTGAAAAAAAAAACCTTGAAAAGCCATACCTGGAGACTATTTTCCTAGGGTTCAAAGTCACAGAATCATAGAAACATAGAATCATTTGGGTTGGAAAAGACCTTCAAGATCATCGAGTCCAACCATCATCCATGCCTACCAAACCATGTTATGGAGCACCTCGTCTACACACTTTTTGAATACCTCCAGGGATGGTGACTCAACCACTTCCCTGGGCAGGCTATTCCCGTGTCTGACAACCCTCTCAGTAAAGAAATTTTTCCTAATATCCAATCTAAACCTCCCCTGCTGCAACTTGAGGCCATTTCCTCTCGTCCTATCTCCAGCCACCTGACAGAAGAGACCAGCACCCACCTCACTACAGCCTCCTTTCAGGTAGTTGTAGAGAGCGATAAGGTCTCCCCTCAGCCTCCTTTTCTCCAGACTGAACAACCCCAGTTCCCTCAGCCGCTCCTCATAAGGCTTGTGCTCCAGGCCCCTCACAAACTTGGTTGCCCTTCTCTGAACACGCTCCAGCACCTCCATGTCTTTCCTGTAGTGAGGGGCCCAAAACTGAACAGAGTACTCAAGGTGTGGCCTCACCAGTGCCGAGTACAGGGGAACTCAAGATTTGTCATAGGTATATAACCATTCAGATTTTCACTGATAACCTCACTGGAGTTAGGAATATTCTTACTAAACTTGTAGCTGAAACCTAGTTGAAAAGAGATGCAAGCAAGTGAAATAGCAGGCCTAGAGTTAAAAACATACTTGGAAAAATTGGAGAAAAAAACAGGATACAAATTAGTGAGGACAAAATCTTCATTAATTAGATACCACACTTAGGCAGGTATGATTAACTGCACCAATTGGTTGAGAAATAACTGGTTAGATAGACATTTTTCAGGAAAGCATCTGGAGGTGTGTGAATCATCATCTGGGCACCAACCAGCAAAAAACCAGACATTATACTGGATCTATACAGAGGAACACAGCCTCAGAGACACCTGATGTGACCTTCCACTGTGTTCGGCACTAATAAGGTCTCAATGGAAGAACGATGCCCAGTTTTTGCTACATGGGTTAGATGGAGAGATTTCTTAGGAGAATAACATGGATCATAGCCTGGGAAACATGACCCTATTCTAAGGGTCTGAAAAAACTAAGTTTGTCGAGGAGAAGGGAACATGGAGCAAGGGTATAACAATATTCAGTATGACAATATTAGGTGTAATAATATTCGGTGTCAGAGGCTATTGTACAGACGTAGGGAATAACCTCTTGATCAGAAGGATAATCTTTCTAGCAGTAAGGAATATATTGCCCTGGACATTAGAACATTACACAAGAAAGTTGGATGAGCTACTTCGGGACCATCTATACCAGTGTCCTACCTCTGACTGGCCAAGAGCAGATGAGCAGGAAAGAGTGTAAGAACAGGTCACACACAGATGAGGTTTTCCCCTTAATACTTTCCCAGTTTGCAAGCATTTTGAGCCCTAAGCATGCTTAGGCTCCACCACTGAGGAGTTTTAAGAAGGGATTAAAAGACACATTCCTGAATATAATAATAATATTATTATTATACTTTCCATATAACACTACCTTAATATTAATTGAAATTTGAACTAATGGTATTCCAGTCATCACAGGTACATGTAGACAATAAATTCTGGATGAAAATTGTGAACGTTGTGCCTGAATGAGAATACAGGTTCTGCTCACATACCCGACTATTTGAAATGCCACCTACATTTAGGTAATATAAAATGAACACGTGCATAGACAGTTGTTCTGAAAGACAATTTTTAAAAGAAAATGATAACGTGTTATGTGGATCATACACTGGTTACTGTCTTCTGGTTTCATGTTCACTAAACCATTAAGATTTGTCATTTTGTTCAAGAAGAAAATTATAAGATGTTTGCTTTTTCAAACAAAAGAAATACTTTTGAGTATTTCTCTGGAAAAAAAAATTATTTAAATGTCACTATTAAAAAAACACCACAATTAAATATATAATAGTTTTAATATGAAAATAAAACAGGACACAATACTTTTAAGATTTCCAGGAAGATAATACTTCAGGTAGACAAAACCTCCTATTTTCCTGCTAGTATACATATAGATCAGAGGAATGAGAAAAAGAATATTGGAATCACTGCCTATAATCAGTGAAAAAGAAATGAGATGTGTGTTGAATGTGTAAAATGTTTGTTACTGATTCATACTTAAAGAAAAAAACCAATGAATCAATGACCAGAGATTGCTGTGTGCTCTACGTGAGTCCTCCAGGGAATCTGGTGACTAGCCAGGGTTCATCCTTTCCTGTGATCAAATGATTGGCAAGGACAAAACCTTTCCTCTCTAATCATCTATTTTCTTAACAAGAAATAAATATCAGTCATTTTAGCCAAGAGTAACAGTTTGTTTAAACTGTCAGAAGTATTTTTCTCCCTTATAAGAAAAGTTTATTAGCCTCTGCTTTCATTTCTGGGATGAGATATTTGCACCTTATGGCAGGCTGTCACAAATAAAAGTCATGGACATTTGCTAACGCTCTTTACAAATATAGAAAACTTTTACATACCTAGATATATATGTAAAAATATTACAGGCAGGGGAGGATAGGAGGAAGAAGACCACAGAGAAAATCTGACTCACTGACAAGTTTTCATTCAAAGAATGAGTCTGTGCATTTGAGGAACAAGAAGTCTAATTCCTAAGGCAGCACCCCATGTATGTGCAGTTTTGCTATGCCAATAGTTTGTTCCAAAGAAAGGTAAAAAAGGGAATTAACCATTCAATTATCTGCAGATCTCTGCATAGCAAGTGCCTTTCCAACCTTCATAATTACAACACTGATATATAATATTTGCCTTAACCAAGGATTTCTGGTGTAATTCTGAGTTAGAGAAAGGTGTCAGTCGCAGTGTCTGATTAGCATATATCTATTCTTTAGTGAAGTACACTGTGTATTCTTTACACTGAAGTTTATGCCACATAGACCATGTTTGAATGCCCATAATTAGCAAAGAAAGTTCTATGAAAGAAACAAAATAGTAAAATATTTCTTACCACAAAAAAAGATAGAAAATGAAAAAGAATACTAGTTACTTTCAGCATATTAAACCTCAGACAAGTGCCTTACCCTCTTTTGCTTATTGCTGTAGAGCTCAGAGCAAGATAATGAAGCTGGTGACAGCTGCCTGCCAAAGCCCAAATTCCTGTATCAGTCATCTTTTACAGCCACAAATATCAAGATACCTGTAGATATCAAAACAACTGATTACTTCCGAAGTTTTGTCTGTTACAAGCACTACATGATGAAATTAAGAAACGGTCATATTTTCAGAGTGATCTACATAGATTTACTGTATGTTTTAAATAAATATAGTAGTAAAACCATCACAGAAGTAGTTGAAGTTGATTACACTAAAATATATACAGTCTATAGTAATATATATTAATTCCCACTTCTCCTTCTTATATTATGGCTTCAGTTTAAAATTTATACAAAAACTGTTAATGAGAATGGTTTCACTAGATCAACAAGGTAGTCTCTGTAGAAAGGAAAGTTTCTTATAGTAAGATGCCTCCTCCATCTTGTCTTCACGCTTTTATATGTACAGCTTTTGACAAGGAAAATGTAATGATTTTGAGAATATAAATTAGTTATATGCAACCAAGAGTTACAGTTAATGTTCTATAAACAAGTTGCTTAATTTGAATTCTAAATGTGAGATCCACTAGCTTTGCTTGCAATTCTCATGCCTAAGCAGCTCATGAATGTCGATCTTATATCATAAGACAAAAACTCGGTGGTGAGTGTTCATTCATTAATTATCTCACCAAAGATGGATAATAAACTTGGGAACCTTACAACTATGTCAAAACAGTATGGGATTTTAGCACATTAATTGACCAATTAAGAGCTAAAATGGCAGAATAGTTACTAAGGCATGTTTTGCATCAGAATATATCTATCTATCTATCTATCTATATATCTCATATGCTAGAATAAAATTTATGCCAAACCATCATATCAAATAATACCACAAAATCTTATTATTCTAAAGAGAGTGCAAGAACAATTTCTTCCTGCTGGAGTCTACTATCATGTTCCCATTTGGAGGCTATAAACCCGAGCAGCATTTGTTTGCCTAAGAATTTCATGAGTGTGAGCATGCTAGAGGGCTGTCAGGAAAGTAATGCTGTATTCTCACTTTGATACCAATTTTCATGAGTAACTAGCAGGCTCAGCTAAAACAGTCAGCGACGTGGTTAATGAGCATGAAGAAGGAGAACTTTGATTATTGTCATCAGGCACCATCAAAATACCCAAGACAGGTGGACAGAAGCAGCCTCTGCTACCTCATCATTTTCTGTGGTTCCAATTACATAGAACCATGCAGAAAGATAAACAGAATTACAAGAAGTTACAGCTTCAGCGAACTCCAGATCTCGTAGTAGAAAAAGAAAGCTTAACTGAAGTAGATGCTGTCACAGTATCTCACTCCTTAAATAAAAACTGTAACTGTTTTTTTATTTACATACATTTAAAAGGTGAGAAAAAATAATATTCTGTTATAAACAGTGAACTGCTCATCAGTATCTGTACAGAAAATAAATAATTACTTCTCCAGAAATTTAGTAATTCAAAATGTTGCACGCTTGCATTGTGATGGTCTGACAAATTCAATGTCTCAAACATCTGCTAAAGAACTTTGCTGGAGAAAATGGCCTCTGTAAAAATGCTGGAGTTTTGTGAACAGGACAATGTGGCCAGAGGAAGGGCCCCACGGAGGGTGGGAACGCGCTTCTCCAAAGCCCAAATTCCTTATCTTAAGTGACCAGGAGAAGGAACACAATTTATGCCTTCCTGGAGGAAGAAGGCCCCACGGAAGTTGGGACTGTGCTTTTATCTTAAGTGGTCATGCCAGCAGGAAAAGAGAGGCAACTCCACAATGAACACCCCCCCAAAGCTCACTGACCGATTTCAGTGAACCCCAGGTGTGGGAACTGCGCATGTTGAAATCATCAACCAACACACTATAAAAGAAGGGAGAACAAGTCCTCAAGTGTGTGCCCTCCAGAACTGGATCTCTATGCTGGCTGAACCAACGCTGGACCCAGGACTGGTGAAACCCTTCTCTTCTCTCCTTCGTTCTTTCTTTCTTCCTCTCATGCTCTCTCTCCCTATTTTCCTTCTCTCTTTTCCACAGTCCCTACACCTCATCCTTTTAAACATAAACCGTTGACCAAGTCTGAGACTAGGAGTGGATCTAGCCACCCCTGAGCTCCTCTTTGAGAAGGAGTCCAAAAAGCAAGGGGGTCTGCTCTGAACCTCGTGACTCAATGGGAGGGCTCTCCTTCTGACACAGTTTCATGTTCCTTTTTCCATTTCATTTTCCTATACTTCCCTCCTCTTCTCAAACAGCGGCTTAATGACATGTTGCAAGGTTCATATTAATAAGTTCATGTGTACTTGGACAAAGTTAGCTAGATTGAATAAGTGTTGATTGTTGTTTGAACTCCCCTGGTGTCGTTTCACCTTAATTCTGACAAAGGAAATCCACGAACCTGAGTCACTCCAACTTTGGGACATGCCATGCATAAAGCATCATGATTTCATCACGAAAATTTCTTTACAGAGTAATAACACAACGTTTTCATTGTTCATAACAAGATAAATATTTCTATAGAGGATCACTATCTTAGCCAGGTGAGATACACCCTGAAGGAAAATTGGTTTCCATCTTTCTCTAAATCAAAATTGCTGAAAATATTGGACATTTATGCAGATGCAACTGGTTTCTGCCAAATAGGACATCATTCAAAAGATCCATGCTTTCATTCACTAGAACCAGGCAGACTGTTGGCTCAGGACTCGCATACCACCACAATGACATCTGCGATAAAGAAACCACAGTCTCTGCTTTTGGAATACCAGCAAGACCCACATGATTTTTCAAATGGCTGAAATATTCAAATTTACAAGACTCATATATATGGACAAACATTTTTCTTTCAGCATTCAAATTTGTACCTGATCACTCATAAATAGGTGATGAAGTCCACTAGGCTTTTATCTGTCATTTGTGAAGAGAAGCTGAAAACTAAATACTCCAGTTTAGGACACTGAGTCATAATAAAGTGGACAACAATCTCTCTCACCTAAAATGCAGCACATAAAGGGGAAATGAAATGCAAACATATTCTTTAGGTATGGGCCTGAATGTACCTGCCTAAAATGTCCCTGCCAGAATATTCAATGGCCACTGAAAACAATAAAACCTAATGGCCATTCATGCTTGCACAACTTGTCCATAGATAAACAGTGTACAGTTATCATCATACCCAACTTTAACATCAAAACATGCTTGGCATTGTAGTCCCTTAGGGTTACATGGTCCTTGCTCCTTGAAAAATTTACTTTTTTTCAAAAAAACAAATGATATGATAACGAAGTAAAATACTTAGTAGTAACACTTAAGATTGGAGTTTACAACACATATTGATTCCATTAACACACATACATAACATGGCTGGATCCTCCCCTCACAAGCTTTGGCATGGTGACCAACCTGACTCAGAGGGCAGATCTTCCCAAACCACAACATCTTCATTGACCAAAGACCTCTAACAATGCACTCTCTGTTGCTAAAGCAAGAGCCATCACTATTTCCTCACCAGTTAAGCAAAATGCAGAACTGTATATTGATTTAAGCTACCAAAATAAATAAAGGAATGGATAGTTATTTGCAACAAAAGACCTCATCGAAACAGGTTATTTTCTTAATAGCAAAATTTTCTCCATTTACAATTTATTTTATTTTATTAGTGTCTATGTTTTGTCCATTATCACAGGAAGCATTCACATTCTCTCACTGAGGATGTCTTTCCACTTTCTACCCCAATTGTGGTTTTTTTAAAGCTGTATGTAATGACTCCTACTGATATTCAGTGAGACTGGGTAACTTACTGTCTTTTCTATATATGAAATTCAGTCTGCAGAAAACACTCTGCAACAAAGTGTAGTTTTTAGCACATGAATGGTGGACACCATCAAAATATTTTTAGGGTTCTCTGTGTTGTAAAATGCGTAGGCGACATTCTCATGCCATATATTATGCCATTTGTATAATATCATGCTCACAGGCCTATAGAGAAACAAGAAGTGCAGGCACTACTATGAATCCTATGGATTACACAAAAAGCTGCAAGTGCATAGCAAATATCAAGATATAACATTACAAATATCAGCATGTGCATATAATGCAAATAATGGAGATATAAATCAAACTGCACCTGGTTGTTTTAAAACTAATTGAGGCAAAATCGAGAAATCAAAACTTCCTTACCACATTGAGCCCAGTTGCACTGAGTGCAGTTAGTTTTCTCAGATATTTCAAAATATGTGATGAACATGCATTGGTAATGCTCAGGACTCTGCTAATGTTCAGTGTCTGCAGATCTGGACAGCCACTAGCCACGGAGCTTACACATTTGGTAGTTAGAGAATGACAGCCAAATACTTTTAGTTTTCTGAGTCTGGGGAGAAAAGAATGAAATTACAGAAACATTAAATCCAAGACTATTAATGCCAAAAGAAAAAAAAATCCAAAACATGTTTGAAATTGTTTCAATTTTCTTTTTCCTAAATAGACTGGACTTGACACATCAAAAAGTTTGCAAACACTGATAGAGAAGAACTGTTGGCTTCCTATTATCCAGTTCAGGTATAATGTGGGAAGAAACATGCAGAACAGAAAGTTCTAAAACAACCCCAGGGAAAGAAGCAGATAGTCAAATATTAATCACTGTATCTGAATCTCCTTCTCTGGGGATCAGAGTGATGGAAACCTCTTCAGGATATCTAATTATATAAAATTTTCATCCTGATGGACCATAATTGCAGACATACAAACTGAAGATTTTGATGCATGAAAATATGAAAGTAAATTTCTCTGGATGCCACTTAATTTCTTACATAGCAACCCTCCACCCTGTGAACAGGCCTGAACAGGCCTTTAACCAGAGTGTCCAGTATAACATAACTCAAAACCTGGAAGGACTCAGCCCCTCTGCCAGGACTTACATTACAGCAACACACAGTCCATTAGAAAAGAGGAATGAAGTAGGAGAAATGAAAAAGATATTAAATGAGAAAGTTACATGGTTAGCCTTGAAAGCAGTAACAGATGTTGACATATATGCTCATTTAAGGACTACTTCATAGTCCATTAGCATGCTAATATCATGTAAACATAAATCTATTTAATAAATTCTATTTAGTTTTCAAAATTAAAATTACAGAAGCTTTAGAATTTCAGTCTTGAGCAGATGTGCAACTTGAATTCACCATCTTTCCTCAATGCCTTATAAGGTGCCTATAGTGATATGATAATATAGATATTAATCAGGGTTTAACACAGCTCTGAGTCAGAGACTAAGGAAACCTTCCTTCTCTGTTTCTGCACTATACTGTTATAAAATAACATTGCACTTTTTTTTCCCCTTAGACACTTTGGAGGATCACATCAATAAAATACTTGAATCCTCTGAAATGCAACTTAAACTGTATTTACAATTCCTCTGAGAGGTAAGTAAATAATATCATCTTGTATTAGTTTATTTTTACTTAAGAAAAGGTGACTTGCCAAAGGTCAGAGTATCTATAATAAAACTGAAGACAAAACACATTGCTTCAGTGTCAACTCTTTACTTGCTTCTCTAGCTATTGCTGAGCAACAGCAGCTACCAAAGATCTCACTT
Organism: Haliaeetus albicilla; assembly: GCF_947461875.1. Taxonomy (NCBI): domain Eukaryota; kingdom Metazoa; phylum Chordata; class Aves; order Accipitriformes; family Accipitridae; genus Haliaeetus; species Haliaeetus albicilla. The sequence continues at coordinate 31,203,566 of NC_091516.1, forward strand.
GCAGCTGAACTTGAACCTCGATCCTCATATGGATCAAAGTGCCTTGAAAATACAGAGTATGGTTAGTGACTAACTAGAATTATTCAGTAGACACCTTCTGTATACTGCAACAAACTAGACTGCAGCTTGAAACTATTTTTCATCCCAAAGCAGCCCCACAGGACAAGGTGGTAGGTTTTAGAGCTGCTTCCACATGGCAAATATACACACAGATAAGAAAGGCCCTGTTTAAATTTCTCATTATAAGTTTGAATCTGCAGTGTGCTGGAAACTTTATGAGGTACTCATTTCCTGAACCTAGTAGGATATGAAAGAGAAGAGCATTCCTGCTGAGCAGAACCATATCTTTCTTATACTTCTCATAGTTTTTTTAAGCTTATTCTTTGTTTTTATTAACATTGTCCTTTGACATCTTTCCTTCTCTCCAATACTTTAAAATCTATTTTTAGAAACCCATTTGTCCCATATGATCATGATTACTCTTTTCTGCCTCTTCCAAATCTTTTCATTCCATCTTAGGAAGGAAAGAGATAAAATCAGTTACTTTGTATTCTCTGCCTCTGATGCCATTTCTACTATTTCTAAGAAGGAGAGGAATTCCCCTCTCCATGTACTGCATAACCTGTTCAGTCTGTTTTCACATTTTACGGATCATCATGGTCACTCCTATATTACAAAACGTGAGGGACAGAGGTAAGAGGGGATTAATATTTATAACAATACCTACATGTAAGCAGAGGAACAGGTTTCTTTTGAAACTGGTAAAAGAGAAGTTGGGGAACAACTGTCAGGAATGGCAGTGAAACTTTAATTACAGGATATGGATCCTGGCTGGCTTGTTTATAACTACAAATTTTGTTGCACTTGGCAACCACCTGCTTGCACTCTGTCATGCAGCCATACATAAACATATAGAAAACAGAAGCAGAATTCAATAGTCAAGTACTCGGAATGCATCTGCAGCCGCTGCTGTGATCACACCGTGTGTGCCATGCCTCAGCTAGCACTGAATGGACTCTAGCCGCATTGCTGCAGTACCATGGAGCGTAACTGCAGTCACTGTAAACACCCAGAGCAGCTAAATATATACTTATGCAGTTAGTCAGTGCTGCATTTAGCTCTACGGTGATCCCAGTGCTCAGCCAAGCTAGTTCAAAGCTCGTACAGATATGCCTAAAGGTCATGCTACCAATCGTGGTGAAGAGGTTTGTGGAATAACTGCGACTGAGTTATCCGGACCAGGAAAGCCAAGACCTGACCTGCTGCCGGGCAGGCAGAGCACTGCTCTGCAACGCTGCTGACGGGGCCCCTGCTCTCACATTTCAAGCAAGCTTTAATGCTTTTAATGCACCTGCTAACGTCAGCACAGACATCTCCCAAATCAATTAAGTGCCTTTGTTTTTTTAAACTGTGAAATCCAGTTTGCTCTGTGAAATGTGCAGTGGCTACACAGCTTGGGTTTACCAGCTGTGAAAATCAGGCAAATCTTAAAGTGGGTGTGTAATTAACTAGTTTTAGATGTCTAACCTTGAAAGAGGAAACACAGACTAAAGATTGTGTCAAAATTACTACAGACGATACTGTTGCCATTATGTGAGTTAGAATAATTATTATTCTTAGTTAAATTAGCTAATAGTTAGAACCATTATCAAAATGGTGTTATTTCACCAATAACTGTTTCCTAATTTTGAAGCTATACTGAAGAGTTTGGTTTTGCTCCTGGAATGCATTTCTCTCTGACTTTTGTAACAAAGAAGAATACCCTTCCTCCCTGCCTGCCACAGAAGAAATGTAAAAGCATACACACAGACAAGCCAGATTGACTCCTGAGAGGCAGTCTGGAGAGTTAGATGCTCCTGTAACATCGATTAGTATCCTACCAATTTCCATTTACAGTGGCCAGGGATCTAGCCCATCACATACAATTCCAACTCACTGTGAGGAGACAAGTCCTGCCCTAAGCTTTGATATACATTAATTTATGATAGTACATGGTACTGCATGATATGAAATAGGAAGGACAGGTGAAGGGTCAGCAGTTCATCATATAAAGACATTTTTATGTCATTCTAAATAAAAAATTCAGACAGTTGCTAAACTAACAGAAAACATTTAAGCATCCTCAGAGCTTTGAAACACACATGATTTATTTGCTGAAGAAAATCAGATAGATGGGCAAGGTTTTGTTTCCATCATCCTAATTCATAACACACATTCTTTGCACAGAATGTTGAAGAACTGCTCTGAAGACAGTGCAGCTGACTACTATTACTTTCCTTTCTTCTTGCTTGTATAGTTTATTTGAATAAATGCACCACACAACAAAAGTATTGAATTAGGAAAAAAAAAATTATATTCGTCTCTGGAAAAAGCAGCACAAGTGGTAATAGTTTTCACTGAATTATATTATTACAATATCTGAAGTATGTTATCCTTACCAATAAATGATGCATAAGCTAACTTCTCAGCTATTAACAATTAACAATGTGTTTCAAACAGATGAAAACTGATTCATAATGCTCAACTTCTGGCAATTTGTTTAACTGAAGACAAATGACATTACCGTGAAAATTTCCATGAAATTTTGCAAAAGGCATCCTTCAGGAACTATGAATTTCCCCTAGGAAAGATCAGATCTTTTCCCCTTTTTACACAGATAACTGCTATTCAAATTTATAAGACATATAAGACTGTGCTGGTTTTTGGTTGGGTTAGAGATAATTTTCTCCATAGTAGCTGGTATGGGGTGATGTTTTGGATTTGTGCTGAAAACAGCATTGATAATAATGCTGAGATGTTTTTGTTACTGCTGAGCAGTGCTTACACAGCATCAAGGCCTTTTCTGCTTCTCACCCCACCAGTGAGGAGGCTGGGGGCCCACGAGAAGTTGGGAGGGGACACAGCCAGGACAGCTGACCCCAACTGACCAAAGGGATATTCCAGACCATATGATGTCATGCTCAGCATATAAAGCTGGGGGAAGAAGAAGGAAAGGGGGGACATTTGGAGTGATGGTGTTTGTCTTCCCAAGTAACCATTACACATGATGGAGCCCTGCTTTCCTGGAGATGGCTGAACACCTGCCTGCCCATGGGAAGTGGTGAGTCGATTTCTTGTTTTGCTTTGCTTGTACTCACAGCTTTTGCTTTACCTATTAAACTGTCTTTATCTCAACCCATGAGTTTTCTCACTTTTACTCTTCTGATTCTCTCTCAAATCCCACTGTGAGGGAGGTGAACGAGCAGCTGTGTGGGGCTTCACTGTTGGCTGGGGTTAAGCCATGACAAAGACATATAAGGCACAACCAAACTGTGTGTTTCAAAGCATCAGGTCTTAAAATGAAGAAGGACATGATGCACTGCATAGTAGAAGACTATCACATGTAACCACATGTACGATGTTCTCCCAACAGACCTTTCCTTCTCAGAAACTTTGCACAAATTTAAAAAGAATTTGGCCATTTGTACAGGATTGCCACATTCCTGGCAGCTTGATCAAAGCTACTGCTCTGTATGGCTACCAGGCATCTGGACATCTCAGGCTTCTGCAAGTATAGAGATGGCACACACAGTGCGCCAGCGCATCTTGCATGCACTGGACCCTTTGCACATGTCATACTCTATCGGTACAGCTAACGGACCTAACATGGAAGGTCCAAGCCTTTTTGCACTTACTACCCATGTGCTGACCACTATGGAGTGTCTATGCACACATATCTAGTATTTCTTAACTGAAATACAGGTAACTCACAGGCTCACCATATTAATTAACATAGCTGAGTGATTAAAATGTACTAGTTATTAGCATTAGTTTAAAATAATAATTTCATTATTTGCTACCTTTTGCACTTAAGGTAATGCAGATCTTTTAATGTGCATTCATTTATATGTGTATGTATATACATATATATTTGTATACATTGAATTAAAAAAAATTAATTTTACACCTAAGCTTGACAAAAGTGGAAGAGTTCACATGCTTGAAAAAGTAAGAGAGAAATTTCCTTTGCTTAAAAATATGTATGTTAATAGTATCTTTTGAGTAGTTAATAAGCACAGAACTGCTCTATATTTAATGTACCCACACAGACAACTCAAAAAGCAACAAAAAATAAAGCACTTCCCACAATCCTGGAAAGCAAACAAAATTGTAAAGATCCTGCTAAGAACATATGAACAAAAAGACTTACATGTCTAAGTCATATGGGGCAAAATGTGAATCTAGAGAGGACAGCTGTTTGGCAAATGTGTGAGTTTAAAAATGGATGGCTATAGTCAGTTTGAACACAAATAGGCTGGCTTACCCCTTCAGGTGGAAAAATCAGTCTAAAGAAGGAGGACTGATATACCCCATGCTCTTGTTCAGATCCCAAGCATGCAAATAAGCAGAAGTGATCAGTTTAGACTGTGCTCAGTTCAAAGGCTGCATTCAGGCAACTCACAAGTCTGACCCTCACCAGTATTTTCATCCCTTGCCCAAACACCATCAGAGAACTTTCCTGTCCCCTGAGGTCAGGCAGGTGCAGGAGTCAAGGCTGGATTTCATGACCAAATTCTAATTCATCCTTCCTTGTTGTACGCTGAGGACGTTCTGAGGTAGTCAGCGAATTCCGTATTAGGAAGGAGGTTGGAGAGCAGCATTTCTGATATTCCTCCCAACAAATCACAGTAAGAAATGTGCTGCTGGACAAAAATGATTAAGTGACTGTCTGAGCTATTAGAACGTCTGCCTCCTGTCCAGCCAAACAAGGTTTCTGCCTAAAACTCAGCTCCACTACATTTTAGAGGAAACCTACATCAACATCTACATAACCCTTAACTTCATTCACAATTATTTTTTTATCCCACCCCCCCCATCCTAAGTAAACATCTGAGGAGAAGAACTGGCCACTGACTATAAACGAAAGAAAAATGGGTCTCATCTGGCTGAGCTTCTCCGTCCTCTGTGTCACACTTGTTAGCAATAACAAATGGAATGTCAGAAACACGCAGACACACACACACAAAAACAGATTTACATGTTTTCTGATTCCATGTATTAGAAGGAAGTTCAATGACAAGCCAGTGAGATGGCTTCAGAGTACTCTTTTGTCTGGGCAGTTAAAAAAAGTCACAATTCATGCCCTTGATTTTTCCATTTATTGTCTAGCAACCGCACAGCCAAGATTTCCTTTTTTCACAGGGTAACACACGTGTTCTTATACCTTACTTCCAAAATACCTTATTTTGTTTTTTAATTAGCAATATATGTGTAACACATATCCTTCCGCTTCCTAGACTTGTGTATTATAAAAGATATATAAAAACCAAATTATTGTCAAAATTAGCTCATCTTCTCTCATTCTCATTCATCTTTTTGCTTTATTTCCCCAAATATCATGTTAACATAGCTCTTACTGTTAAGAAACTCTTTATGTTTCATGGGGTTTGATTTTTTTTTCTAGCTAGTCATTCAAAGCTAATACCTGTTACATACTCACAAACACAAAATTCAGTTAGGTTGATACTGAGGGTGTTACACAGCATATCAACCAATCGAAATTGTACAGAGCCAGGAAATAAGCCATTCATACATTCAGTTCTACTCTTCCAGTTTTTATTAGCTCTGTTACAGCACAGAATGCTCTTAGAGAAAAATGTGTGCAGTCTTAAATCTGAACAGCTTGATGGTGACATACCCAAGCAGAACTGATTCATGTTATGACTATGTTCGTGTAGTTTGAATGTGTAACTCATACACACGGCTGGAACGAAATCTGGTCTCTCAGAAGTGGATGTAAGGACAGGGCAAGGGAGGTACATGGGCTACCAGAGGCACCAGAGAGTAGGGAAATTAATAGGTTTTTGCCTTATCTTTTGACTTAGTTCAAACCCTAGGCCAGGTCATTCAGTCATAATCTCAAGGCTCAATCTACACTTAAAAGTTCTGGCATAGCCATGTGTGCCTGGAGTTGAAAAACATACCTTCAAACAGCTGCAATGATTAAGACCCTCAGGTAGACAAAACCCTACTGTCAAAACCACTAGGTTATCAGCAGGTGTTATTCTGCATAGGATACTGCTTTATCATTCTGCTAAGCAAGCACAGTGTTGCAGCAGCTACATCCCCATTTGGGGAACAGTTATGAAAACTTTTCCTTGGAATTTATATTAATACATAGCTTCCAATGTAAACACAGTCGTGTACACCTTTACTGAGATAGCTCAACACAGATGATAAAACTTAGCTGCCATTAAGCCAAAAGAACTGCATTGTCACAACAAACTGATAATATCACTGCACAAGGTCTTTTGAATGGCAATTACCTTTTACCATGCTTTTCAACCAAGATATTTAAAGCATCATTGGTAATCTGGCATCCGTTAGCATTCATTAATTAAAGTCACTGTTGTTGACAAGAAAATAATGGACAGTAAAGATCATATTTGTTTCCCTGGTGTACTGCTACAAATCAAATGATAAACTGGAAGAAGCTTGTGGTTTCATATTTGGTTCTATCAACTTCTAAGAGTTCAAAAATCTGGAGATAAGTTTAAAGCAGTAGTAATTAAACTTAAAATAAATTAATTGTAATTAATTCTATATTCCTTTTATTTGCCTCTCCTGAGCCTGCAGAATTGCTGTTCTCAGGGGTGAGGTGTAGGTATTACAGCAGCTACCAACATCAGTTTACAGACTGTGAATTGAACTGTGTAGCTCCTACACTGCTATCTCCTGATACGCAGTAGTTATCAGGTGTGAGCAATGGGCTAACAATGGTGAGCAATTACTCTCCCAGTCCACTGGCAGGTTATCTTTAGTTAGTTCTTACGGTGACGGCCCTCACCACACTCACTCGTATGGACAACCAGTGGGTATTTATAGTGTGTGAAGAAAGCCAGCAGCTGGGTTTGACTCCTCCTTTGCCTCCTGTTCACCCCTTTAAACGCCCCATCCCAACTGCCTTTGGTGCAGTGAAGCTTTTGGGACCTGAGCTGCACTGTGTGCTCTGAACAGACACCAGGGTCACAGCTGACAGTCATATAACAAGGCTGCCCCTCATCGCTCCTCACAAAGCAACCTGAAGTCCTTCATAAGTCCATTTTTTTTGCCTGGTTACAGCCCGCTGGAATGCCAGCATCTGAGAACTGCAGCCAGGTATTATGGGCTGCCCCACTCAGATATCCCCTGTGTTATTTTTCTACTTGACATTCATCTCTACCCCCACTCTGAAGCCTATTCACTCCCATAGCACGAAAGCCATCATAAATGCCAAGAACTTTACTGTGGTGCCACATATCATTTCTCTCTAAGACAGGATATGAACATGAATTTCCAAAGAGAAGAAGAAACTTTCATTTTGGCAGGAAACTGCTCATCAATAAAAGATTTACTGTTATTCTCATATTGAAGAAAGCGCTGAAACAGATTTCCATTGCATTTTGTATAATTTTAAAATCAATTACCAATTAATGGTTCACCTATGCAATCCTCAAATCACTAGGTCCTACAGTTTTAATGAATTGGCTCATTGGACTCCAGTTAAATATTTTAGGCATCTTTCTCTTGTTCCCACAGCTCAAATGATAGATATATTAACAAGATCTAAAATGATACATCATTTTTAATTAACGTTCTTCCTGTACCCATCCACCAAGATAATTTTGTATTTCCTATGACCATGTTATCAGAACACTTGACAGGTAAGGAACATATCTTCCTAGTGACCTCTGAGAGCAAAAGTGTCATTATCAGCCCCATTATCAGTTAATAAATAGAATCTGAAGAGATGAATATGGGAATTCTTGAGTCTTCTCCTTGGAAAGTTTCATGAAGATAGGATAAGGAGTCTGTGACAGACTCAGCCATTCCTGTACCACAGTTTCAGTGCCTTGACTGAAAAATACTGCCTTACAGCATTTCCTGTCATCTCCGGGTTAGTTTTAGCTGCAGGCCCTCTCTCCTCCATCGATACCTTTTGCCACTGAAAGCACAATGGACTGTGTGCTGCTGATCAATACTTTCCTTATTCTTCCATACATATTCTTGTTCTCCCTTCTTTTCACTGCCATCTAAGAACATGAGAAGCCATTGAATATACAATGTTGAAAGAGCAACATTGACAGAAAGAGATCCAAATAGCCCAGGCCTGGAGTCCTTTCAAAAGGGGCCTCACAGCCAGGTCACAGTTTCTGCTGCACGGGCAGGAACAGCTCACTACACAGTTCCTACACAAGTCATTACACATGTGCAACCAGTCAGATTTTTTCAGGTTTGCTGTAAAACACTAGGAAAAAGACCACATATAAACTTAAGATGAGCCTCAAAGTCTACGAATGAAGAGGAAAGGAAGAACCTGTCTCCCACAGAAGCCACTAGGATCCTTTCTATTGCCGGTAATGGGAGCTGTGTTTGGTCTGAAATGTAGTTATATTAAATGGGCAATGAGCAGAAAAACCTGAAAGAGTATGTAGTCCAAATTTCATAAAACATCAATCTTCCAGCACCAAAGTTAAGAATTGATATTGCTGTTAAATAAAAACCTACTAAATACTAGTAAATACATCCAATAACTGCTTTATCAGACTAGATTTTTTTCAATTCATTGATCCGAAACTTACAGAAAAGGGCTTATAATGAAATGGTTATTGCAAAAAAGATGAACTGCTGCAGGAATTAATTGAATTATTCCTAGTAATCCTCTATGTCTTAAAATAATTTTACTATTCAGCCCAAGGCTCTCTTTAGGGAGTATTCAGCCACAGCCAATGTCCTGATGAAAACTAGTTAATTGATATAACTGACAATTTACAAGATACTTGCTTTACCATACACTTCGGGTTTGCTGCTAAAGGATTTGTTTACTTTCCTTGGCTAGTACCTAGGACAGACTACCTATTTGGGGTACAATATCTATATGAAGCATGATAAATTATTTATCTACACCTGTGTATGTGCAACTGCATATTTACACATTTGCACATGAAGTATCAGGCTATAGCACTACTTTTTATCCTGTTTTTTGAGACATCTTCCACCACAATGATAAGCAGTAGCAGCTCTGATATTTCAACAGTCAGAAGCTATCTGGTTTCTTTGCTCTTCACCTTTTGTGCAGTAGCATGACATTGCTGTTACATGCTTGGGTTTGTTATCTAATCCTGACTGGCAAAGCCCTGGCACAGCCCCTCAGTTTGGTGCCAAGTGTAAACGTGAGGAGCAAACAGCCTACAGCATCACAAGGATCATGAGTGAAAACTCTCAAAAGTGGAGGACCAAGAACAAAGATGGTAAAGATCTTAAAACATTCTCTCTATACTGAAAACAAATCACTCACATCTACTCTTGAAAAAGATTACAAACATTTTTTCATTCATTTGCAGATATTTACACCTAGCATGTTTCCCTCTATCGCCTGTGAGAACAACAGTAGAACAGTGCCAAAAGCCTATTTGGTATCTACTGCTCTTTCTCTGCAAGGCCTGTTAGCATATTGCAGAAAGGGGTTAGATTGATTGGAATTGTGTAACTATTACCTTTTTCATTTTTTTCTTCATCATTAGTAGTGAAATTTGATTGTTTACCTGAAAATTTCTCCAGGAATGGAAGTTATTCTTAGCACACTAAAATTCCTGGCTTCCTTATTTTTCCTCCTTTCAAAGATAAGCACTACTTAAGGGCTTTTAGACTCTTCCAGTACCTCTTATACTGCAATGATAAATGCTCATGCTTACGGCTGAGGTTTCATCTGCCTGCTCTTTAAGAGCAGGAGCCCAGGAGGAAGCACAGAAGGCCCGATCAATTGCAAACATCTAAGTTATCCAAATATTATCTAACCTGTTTCTTCCCTACAAGATGCTGAGCGCTTACCCATTTATCTCTGTTATCAATGATTTTATCCAATTGACTGCAGTTACCTTATACAAAAGTTGATGTAAATATTTCTCCCACACTGTATGTCAATCACTTTCCTGTCCCCTAATATAACATCATTTTTCTTTAATCTTTCTTTTATTACTGCTTATGTAGAATGACTTCCTGTAACTATTGATAAAACTCTCTAGATACATCTCCTCTGGAAATATGTGCTTATCTTGTTAATAAACATACTCAAATTGCACAAAACAGCCCCTAATACTACATGTTTCAAAATACCAAATTCTCTGTCTTCTAGATCTGCAACAGTTCTCTGGGAAGCCATTACAGATCTAAGCCCCCCAGTTTTACATTATGCTCATGTTTAATTAATTAATTTCAATAAAGCAGCCACTGAAATGTATTTTCTTAGTAATATGAAGCCTTAGCAATAGATTTCTTTTACTATTCTATAGCTTCCTGTTGAAAAATCTTGACATACTGGTGAGTACTGTATCAATTTCATCACTGTATAATGGGCTTCAATGGTAGCTATGACCACCACGTTAATCTATGTTAATCCTTGAAAATTCTGAAATTAATTTAAAAAATCAACAGAAACTAGGGATTGTATAGGTTTGTGAGTGTTATCCTTAAGGGGCTGAAGATGAAACTCTGATTTCATTAAAGTTCTGAATTCAGTAGAGACCAACTGAGTCAAATGAGTTTCAGTACCTTGTTTGGTTCTGGTTTTATCGAAAATAAGAATCTTAGCTACTTAACCCCTCCCTGGTATAAAGGTAATATTCAGAAACATACTGCGCCAGATATGATGGCTTTTGAGGAAAAGAGTCATGACTTTTCACAGCTGAGATGTCTAGGGCCTATCCAGATGTGATGGCAAGAATTGTTGCCAAGTTAAAATCTTGTTCTGAGTAGAAGCCTAAAGGACAGCAGGAACTTAGCAAAATTTTTTAAGAAAAGCAAAGCTCTAGTTCATTCATACCCTCAGCTAGAGTAATATCCTCTAGTGAGGAAGAACTTTCTCTTTCACCTAATAAAAGGAGAGGAATAAATCTGTAACAGTTTACAGAGCTAAATGTATACCTAATTCTACTAATGATATGGCATCTGTTATATTGAAAACACTTGCCTGCCTGCAAACATATATGCACGATACTGACCTTGTAATGTAAAAACGTATCTATGACAGTTGCTGCCTGTGAACATTCTCCTCTTCAGTGTGGCCGCAGAGAATGTAAACCAAACCTATAGTGTGAATGGAAGCCCATATTTTCTAGTCTGTATTTTCATGTTGTTTTCTGTCTTCACCATGATATCTCAGGCTTTTCCTAAAAGTTGTGCTGATATAAAAGTGTAAGGTTTGTGGCCATTATTAACAACAGCTCAGGAGCCCACTAGGCAAGATTACCCTCCTGTTACTTACACTTGCATGCGTTAAAAGAAAGATAAAAACAATTAGACATTCTGCTAGTGGTTTGGTTTTTTTTAACTCTGGCAAGTAAACTCATACTACTCAGTCAGATATATTAGTACTATTCTTTTGGATTTCAAATAAAATTTTTGTCTTCAGTTTATATACTTGTCTGTAGCCACAAGACCATAAAACAGATGGATATGTCTGAGAATTTCCTGTCAGGAGCAGCTCACTTCCACCACCAATCTTTTAAATATTTTAAAATCAAACAGAAGTGACACCATTCTCTATGTTATTCCTTGAAAATTCTTAAATGAATTTTAAAAAAGTAAAAGAAACTAAAGATTGTGTAGGTTTGTGTGTGTTATCCTTAAGAGGCTGAGGACGAAACTCTGTTCTCATTAAAGCTGATAGGAAGACTTCTGAATTCAGTAGAGACCAACTGAGTCAAATGAGTTTCAGCAGTTTCTTTCGTTCTGTTTTTATTCAAAATAAGAATCTTACCTGTTTCATCCTTCCTCGATATAAAGGTAACATTCATAAATATACTGCATCAGGTTAATTTTCACTAGGTCCTGTTGAACAGAAATCTGAACATCTTTAACTACTAAAGAAAAATGCTCGTGTTTAACCCTTTAAACAACACAGGATCGCCTGCTGAGTATATTAAAAAAAAACAACTGTGGTGACATGGGCTCCCCCTCGTGGTTATTTGTTATAAAATAGTTTAATTTTCCACATTAAAAAAAACCTTAAATTTGCTAGGACTAATAACAGACAGAAATCCAAGTAAGGGAATCTTTTCAAATAAAATGTATTCTGTGTAAAAACATTTTTCTCAGTCATCTGTAAGGGATCAAAATCAAAAGGTTCTTGAATCACTGTTTAATACTGATCAAAAGCAACCCAGAATCAAGTAATTCCATGTATAAATTTTACACCTTATAAGAATTTTATACCAATATAATTTGTGTATACTAAATAAAAGTTGAAGACAGCTTTGGTAAAGGAGTTTCTAATAAGATGTCAGAAATGTGTGTTTGTGGAAATCTAATTCCAGTGCCTTAACATATAATTATATTATCACATAGTATTTTTTTCAACAGAAATTGCTTTGCTTGGCACAGCAGTGTTTACCTAATGGGCAGCTGCAGAACAGTTTGTTTTATCTGAACTGTTTAATGCCTGGTTCCATGTACCACCTACTGCCCTCTACTCAAAGCCAGGTCTAAGATGAGACCTCCACTACAGCCACAGAACCTCTCACAAAGAGAAATTGTCCTCAACGTACAGGACAGGTAACAGTTGATATTATTCCCATTTTATATATGAGAAATGGACGTACAGATCTGGTAAGAATTTACAGTCTGCAATTACAGTGTCATACTATTGAGTGACTGAGTGAATGTACTTTAGCAATTTAGTGCACGGGAAAGGTTCCTCATAGATGCAAATCTTCCTTGTCTCTATACTTGTAGCTATGCAGTAAGCACTCATGCACATCACAGGTGTTTTCAAAGTGGAGCAACCAAGGCTGAAATCATGGGCAAGGACATCAGCTAAGGTACCTCACTCACAATGTGGATGCAACATGTCCTGCAGTTCAGTCTCCATGTCCAGTATTCTGTTAATAACAGCAACACCCTCTGCACAGTAATGTGTCTTGCATCACCTGTTAGGTACATATGTACAGTACTTGCCTGGGACTGACAAATTATATGAATTTTATTGCTGGTAAATGTGTGATATAGACTTGTAATCCTAGAAGCATAACAGTTCATGTCAAATCAATGCCCAGTCCCTTCCCTTACTGCACAGATTGCACCATCATACCACCCAGTTTGAATTTCCCCGGGGTTAAACTGGATTTGTCATGGTGAAGGCTGTTGTCTGCATCTTCCTGCCTGTAACAGCAAGCATTAGTCATTCCAGAGACCACCACCTAGTTCACCTAGTCCACACTTAAGGATTTCTTCCACAGTGCAATGTCATATACAGGTAAACACACTTTTGCACAGCTTTCACTAAAACAGCCTAGATTTGTAATCTCAATTGTCTGTAAAAGAAAAACAAGAAGAAAACTGTCAGAATTGTCCCAATTTATTTAGAAAGTGAATGGGAATGAAATATAAATTAGTATACTTCATTTTGCAGAAAAATAAAAAAGGAAGTTCTAACATAAATAATCAGTGACTAACAAAAGCAAATAGAAACTCTGTAAGCTTTATCACACTGTGAAATGCAATCATTCTAGTAAAACACAGCATAAAGTAGGACTTTGCTTACTATTTATCTCACCAACTTTAGCTGCAGGATGTGGGGATTTTTATTTTACTAATTGTATGGCAAACTTTTCACAGTATTGGAACTTCAGTGGATGTGTCTTCGACACATGGCCAAGCAGACAGTTGGAAAGCAACATAGGCAATATTTCTTAACGAAATTTGTAAAATTAAATGTACAAGTTTAAAGGAAACATTAATCCTTTCTCTCACTTTGTGAATGTAATCAAACACAAATACATGTTATACACTGAAGCCATAGCATTATAATATGCACATAACCCTGCCATTTAAAAGAGTTTACAGGCATATGAATACAGAACTGCTGCAAAATGGAGTTTAGAGGAGTGCATCTTACTCCACTGACAGTCTTATGCAGAATTATTTTTAGGATGCATAGCTAATTGAGCTAGACATCTGCATGTAGCTAGACATCTGCACCCTGTTAAAGGCACCTAAAGTTAATTGCACTTACACTCGTTGCATTTGCTGGAAGGATAATGGGTTTTTAAAACCACACCTCTAAGATTTATTACAGGTTCTTCAGTGCACTGTCCCTTGCATTAGTGAGAAAGATTTATCAGTCCCACTCCCTGACTCTGGGCTTTTTGAATGTTCTTCAAATGAGGAGGTAGTTTTTATTAGCATTAAAATTGCTGCATTATCATTAATTATTTGGAACTGAATATCCTCACATTTATAAGAGTATGAACCCGGAACACTCTCAGTTACTTTGCTATAAAAAAAGTGCAAGTAAGAGAAAATGCTGTCCCAGTGGTTAGTTTCATGCATCTAAGTTAATTGTTCTTTGCCTCAGCTGTGAAACCAAGATAAGAATTATGTACCTTAACAGGAGTGCTGCAAAGTTAGTTAATCAATGTCTGCATTTTTCTCTGAAAGCCTAATTTATGATACAAACACAAGGAAGTGTCACTCTTCAGTTCAGTAAATAGAGCTTTAATAACGCAACAGGTCCTTTCTGCCATCTTTTATTGCTAAGAAAGGCTGATTTGAGATACTTGTCTAGTGAAAACTCTTCTTGCCATAGATAATCAATGTTTTAAAAACTTTGTTTCTTTTAAAACATATATGGATCTTTGTATGTTTATATGAACAACTAGAGTAAATTCACTCCTTAGGCCTACATAAATTAGGAAGTGTAGTTACTGACAAAATCAAAATACAATTAGAAAATGTGTATATATCAATATGCCATTTTTGACCAGGCAAATTAAAATGTATCATATATTGGCAAAATATTTTGATGTGAAGTACAAGAAATTAATAGAACAAATGTGTAATACAAGTCCTTACTTTTACTCACATATGCCTGACGAAGCTAGAACTTCTTTACTTCAGTATTATCATTTTCTCTAAAATAGGAGTGGCAGTAATTGATTGACATTAGGACACTACTTTGAAAAGGTAAACTGCTATACAGTTGTTCGTTATCATTATATAACTTACTTAAAATAAAATACATCTTTTTTGTATCCGAGTAGTATTTATAACTATCATCAAGCATTTTATTACATTGCAATGTCTATCACTAATTCCTAGACTTAACCATCAATTTTTCAGATAATGTACAAAATACAAAAGAACATGCCTACCATAAACAGCATAAATTTAAGTACTAAGATGTGAGCCAACAAGTAAATACAACAAATGGAGGAGCACAAGGAAACAAAGAGACAATTCTCATCACATGGTATACATGTATTTTTTAAACATTAAAAATTTGGATTAAAAAAAGGAAAACTTTATGTGTAATAAAGCCATCCTGGAATATATTTGTAGTGGAAAAATAGCACATTTTTAAAGATCCAAAATATATCAGCACATAAGCCATACTGAAAAAAGAAGACTTTTGCCTCACAAAAACTTGCGTTACCTTAACACATTCTTTGCAATGATTAAAGAACTAAGCCCTTACCAGTAAACTGCTGTTTTTCATCATGGCAAAGGTAAAGAGTGAAACACTGAGGATTATGGAGCCCTAAACTGATCAGCCACTCATCATTCAAGTAATGATAATCTGCAAACTGAATCTGCCTTACTGCAAAAAGAAACTCATGTTACCATGATACACAAAGTACAAACACATATTTCTATTACATTGTTTGGATGATATCATGGGTTGAAAATAATGTAAATACTTCATTTAAAGAATTAGATCCAGAATATATGTGCACAGTGTGTTTTTCTACTAATAAATGCATCGTTACCACACAGTATGAACTAAATATAAACGTTGATTACTTCATAAGCAAAAGCCAGTGGCTTCCCAAACAAAGAGGAAAATTCAATCACATACATTTCCTGTGTGTCTCCTACTAGCAAAAAATCCTTTAAAATTTTATTACTATTTGGTATGGTAGTATCAGTCGACAAAGAACATTCCTCCATAGCTACACAGTGCCATTTGGAAATAACCTTTATAAACTATTATTGATGAAAGAATATTTTTTCCTCTGCATATTTATTGCATTCTCATGCTCACTTTTCCCTATGAAAACACAAATAATTTATTTAAAGCAGGCATAATACTGGTATTGTCACACCCAGAAGTTTCAGACACTCATTTAAGCCAAAGTATAAACATCACTTTACCTAAAAGTGTCATAACCTGTTTACTGTGAATAGAAAAAGAAGACCAATTTCTAAGGACACCAATAGGCTTTACCTGTTGTTGAGAACGAAAATCAGAACATGCGAGTCAAAACAGAATCCCAATTTCAGGTCAGTTGTTTTTGGCATTCAAGGGTTCATCTTGCAAAATATAGGAACTGTGGTGATTTAGGTCAAAAAATACACAATAATTAGTGAAGAACAATAGTTCTGATCTAACTGTTGACCTACATTTGCAAGATTTATTCCTCTAACAGGACTATTCATTTTCTTCTCTGCATACATAAATTGCTTCAATTTGGTCTTGGTTCTCAATCTTTATTTCACTCCACTTAAAACTGAAGAATTTCTAATATGCCAAAACTAGAAACACAGGATACTAATACCAGCAAGCAATGCAACTCCTATTCAAATTTGGTATTAAATGTGCAGAATTTTCCACATTCTCCTTTACAGAATGCAACAATATCTATTATGTGAGGAAAAAAAAAAATCATATTAGCTCCGGATCAAACTCGACAACAAAATAACTCATTCTTCAAAATTTTCTCTGTAATGGGTGAGAATTAAAATTGAGGACTTTGAGTAGACTTCAAATTAGGTGACATACAGGACCTGTTGTGCAATGAGCACCAAATCATGACTTTTGTTAATATTATAGAAGTTCATCGACTAAAGCAAAGGTGTTGCACAAAACAGTAAATGCCTCTACTTTTTGTCTCACTATAATGAATAAAAATTAATGAATTACTGCATGGGAAACTAGTGGTGGCTTAAAGACAAATTATTGTGACATGCTTGTATTCAATGTGGGAATACAAAACACAATCCCAACAAGTAATTATACATAATTTGTTATTCAAAAGAGCTAAATTTCCCAATGCAAAAAGTCATAAGAAGAATTACTGGGAAGAAAAATGTTCAGAGAAAACTATATAACTAAAATTAGAAATTAAAACAAATGTTGCATTTGGCAGAACTCCTTAATTCCATTCATGTTTTGTCTAAACAATGGAGAACTGAATTGAGAAGCAACAATTAGAAATAACAAAAATAATTTAATTAATATTAAAAGGAGGAAATAGATGGTAAAAAAATGAAATTATGAAGTGCAGGAAAAGGATAAGGGAAACTAAAGACTGGTAAAATAATTCTGTATTGTCAGACGTAACGCCAGCAAGGCAAATACGTTTGATGTAAATGAGCAACAAAAGAAATAATGGCAATGGTATAATCCCACTTCTGGAGAGAGGTGGTAAACTATTAATATTGCATGAAAGCCAGAATTGTTCAACACATATTTCTGTTCTGTATTTGAAAAGAATCCAGATGGTTTACTTGTACAACAGAAGATTTCCACGTCATTAATAACTGAGGATTATATTTGAAAACATTCACTGGATATTACCCATTTAAAAATCAAACCTGAGACTTCCATCCTAAAAAAGTTGGCTACATAGATCATATGGCAGAAGACAACTAATTTCTAAAAACTTGAATTGTTGAGAAAATGTTGTAAGAAAGGTCATACAGGTAGACCAGGTAATGGTACAAAAGGTAGTCAGATACCAGTCCTAGTCAAAATAAAGGCAAAAAGTACCTCATTATTAAGTTAGTAAAAGCTATAAATCTTGAAATCAAATCAATACCATATTGTAGGAATATGGTATTCTGGATTCCATCTTGGGTTTTGCCACATAAGTCCTAATTTACAAACAAAAAACTGGGAAACAGCATACTCTGAGGGGTCTGCACAGGAGACATGGCAAGGGAAAGTGAGGCTAAGGTGTACATGGAAATGATGGAGGCTTGTTCCATCTGACAGAAAATAGCTGAAAACAAGGCAGTTCTCACCAGCCTGCCAGTGCAGCAAACAAATGAGAGGAAATAATGAAATAATCTACAATTATCGAGGGAAAATAAGCAAACTATTGAATCACTGCCCTTCACTGCATCTTCTATAGGTCTGTACCAAGACACAATTTGTCACTCAGTTTCCATTTACTCCTATTGCCCTTGTTTTAACTTGAGATGAAAATTCTCTGTCATAAAGGAGAAACTGCAGGGGAAATCCCTTCAGGTCTTGCTTTTATTAAAGTGTGACACTGTAAATCCTGAAACACTACCACTAGGATTTCAAGGCCGACATACTCTGCCACCTGCAGAACAGCATACAGAAGACAGCTAACAACAGCAGAATCTGCAACAGACACTGAGTCTTCAGGGGGACTCCAGGAAGCACAGCATAAATTTACAGTTAATTTGCCATAACTACGTTAATTTTTTTCCATTAGAAGTTAAGGTAATTTAGGTATGTAAATGCCAGAATTAATAACACCACAACAGAATCACAGGGAAAATATCATCACAGCTAACAAATCATAACAAACTCCTCAGAGGGAAAGTGGGAGAAAAATATTTGTTAGTAAAAAAACAAACCAACCAATCAACATTGTGGAAGCATCTATGACTATTACTAGCACCCATAACCCAAATAAGTTTAAAACTTAAGAAATGAAATAAGGTAAAGCCTACAGCAGTTGTCTGTTCTTCAGACAACTGGCAAAAGCCTCAGATTTACAGGTCCTGATTCTCAGGGTGGACTTCAACCACCCCAATACCTGCTGGAGCAGTGCAATCCAGCATGGCACAAGCAGTCAGGAGGTTTCTGGACTGCACCAATGACAACCTTCTGGCAGGCAGTCGAACAGCTAATGAGAGGAGATGCTCTGCTGGGCTTCACACTTACAAACAAGGAAGGACTCATCAGGGATGTACAGGTCAGAAGCAGCCTTGGCTGTGGTGACCATGACATGGTGGAGTTTAGGAGCCCAAGTGGAGAAAACACGGCAAAAAGTGGGATCACTATGCTGGACTTCAAGAAAGAAGACTTTGGCCTCTTCAGGGACCTGCTTAGAAGAATCCTATGGGTTACAGCCCTGGAGAGAGAGGAGTCAAGGAAAGGTGGTTGATCTTCAAGGTTCACATCCTCAAAACTCAAGAATGATCCACCCCAACAAGCAGGAAATCAAGTAAAGGCTGCAGGAGGCCTACATGGATGAACAAAACACTCGTGACCAAAGTCCAACATGAAAAGCAAGCATTCAAGAGCTGGAGGCAGGGCCAGCAGGAATAGAGGGACACTGTCCAAGCATACAGGGATGGGGTTAGGAAAGCCAAAGCCCACCTGGAGCTGAATGTGGTGAGGGATATGACAGGCAAGAATTTCCACAAGTACATCAGCAGCAAAAATACAGGTGTACTGCTGAATGGGGTGGGAGACCTGGTGACAATGGACATGGAAAGGCTGAGATGCTCAATGTGTTCTTCACCTAAGTCTTTACTGTTAGGATTTGCCTCCAGGAATCTCAGCCCCTGGGGGAAGACATATTTGGTGGAAGAGGATCAGGCAAAAATGATGGTCTTGGAGGGTTATGGATCAGTGGCACAAAGTTCAGTTGGAGCCTAGTCACTGATGCAGTACTAGGGGTCGATCCGGGGGCCAATGTAATTTAACATCTTCATTAACAATCTAGATGATGAGACAGAGTGAACCCTCAACAAGTTTGCAGATGATACAAAAGTAGGAGGCATGGCTCATACACCAGATGGTTGTGCTGCCATCTAGAGGGACCTCAGCAGGATGGAGAAATGAGCAAATGGGAATCTTGTGGAGTTCAACAAAGGGGAAGGCAAAGTCCTGCATCTGGAGAGGGATAGCCACATGCACCAGAACAGGCTGGGAGCCAACCAGCTTGACATAAAAAGACCTCGGAGTCCTGTGGACAAATTGAACATGAGCCAGCAGCTTGCCAACAGAAGGCGGCCAACAGCTGCCTGGGCTGCATTAGGAGAAGCATCACCAGCAGGTCAAGGGATGTGATCCTTCCTCTCTACTCAGCACTGGTGAGACACACCTGGTTCCAGCTCTGGGGTCCCCAGTACAAGAGAGACATGGTCATACTGGACCGACTCTAGCAAGCAGCCATGAAGGAGACTGATGCCCCTGATAAAGGGACTCAAGCATCTGTCACAGAAGGAAAGGCTGAGAGAGTTGGGAGAAGAAAGGTTCAGTGTGTATAATTACCTGATGGGAGGGTGTAAAGAAGACAGAGCCAGACTTCTCTCAGTGGTATCCAGTGACAGGACAAGAGGCAATTTACAAACTGAAATGCAAGAAGATACATTTAAACATAGAAAAAACTGCTTAACTCTAAGGATTATAGAACACTGGAACATGTTGCCCATGTAGGCTGTGGAGTCTCCACCCTTGGAAATATTCAACACCCAAGCGGAGACAGTCCTAAGCAACCTGCTCTAACTGACCCACTTTGAGCTGGGGCATTGGACTAGTGGATTTCCAGAGGTGTCTCCTACCTCAGCCATTCTGTGACTCTGTGAAATGAAGAAACCCAAAGCTAATGATAGGCTGTGTCTATTATGGCATCACTTTCTAAAAACTCTTCTCTCTTCCTTTAAAGTTTAGTCTCAATGAATATGACTAAAGTCTTTTACAAATCTACCTGTTTAGTGCAAGTCTTAACTAATGCAGGATTGAAGATCAGCTGCAGCAAAAGCAACCTGGTTTATCTTAAGTCTCCAAGTGTTTCCAGCCTCATGTTTTATGGAAAATTTTCAGAAATTGTCCCTTGTGCAAAGTCCTTGTGAACACATCTACACCAGGGAATGCAATACCATGCTAGGGAAACAGCTGATCTAGCTGTTAATGAACCGGAACACCACATTACCAAGCAACAATATTAGCTTAGGTTCCAAAAAGCTGTATAATTGCATCAGCACAATGCTGCATCCAGGCTAATTAGCTCTGCCAATCAGCCTAATTAGCACAGGGCAGAGCCATGCTGATGTGGCTATACTGATTCTAGCTCCTGAGCTACTAATCACAGCACTACACTACACTGTGTACACCAAACAAGAGGTATCACTTGAGTATATTTAGGGGTGAAAAGTCCTGTAATTCTGCCCATTCTATAAGTATGTGTAAAACTTTTAGAAAAACATTTTTTCTTGCTTTTTAAAACGACATTTTTAGTATGAGGTACATTTGAGTCTATTACAAAAAATATTTCAAGAATTTTAAAAATTTACTTCTGCTGAATACTGGTTATTCTGCAAGATTATTAGCTGCTAAAGTAGATTTTAACATCTCTTGGATTCTTCTCAGGTTATTTCTCTTAGAAGAAGAATCTATGAAAAGGCAGTAATTTCACTGATGCAATTTTGTTTCTTCACATAGAGTGTTCACAAAGCTCTGTTTCCTTTAATACCATTGGAATAAAACCACCAGACACTTTTCTTGTTCATCTGGTTTTATACATCACTTTCATAAAAGAGTTACTTCTAATTTTTAGCTGCATGAGGGAAAAAAAAACCACAACAACCAACCTCCTGGTGTTTGGTAAATTATTTGTTTCAAAATGTTATGATAAATCTTAGACTACCTTGTGCTTGCTAAAAACTGAAGGTACGTTAGCAATTTCCTCTAGGATATATGTCAGGCTTTGCGTAAAGAACAGCTCAATCTCAGTCATGCTCTGCTTACTTCCCAGAAAACAATCATGCTGCTCAACTAGTTCATGTCAACTTCATCCACTTCCAAATAAGTAATGTCTTTGATGTCAGCTAATTAGTTCTGCACTGCTTGAGCCTGTTGAACAAGGCTCTGTATCTGGGCTAATGCAAGAAGCATAATAAAACCTTTCAAGTAAACTCATGATCTAAAGCACACTTCTTGGGTCATATTTGAGAATGGATTCCAAATTCCAAATTTATGTTCTGAATTACTCCCTCAACATGGTCTTGATCTGTCAAAGGTGTTCACCTAGGCAGGGCCTTTCTTGGCTTGAAAAATCTTTTCTTAATTTTGATCTTTAAATGATCTTAACTCCCAGGGTATTACTTTATTTCTTTCCAGCTGTGACTCTTTACTTCGAGCTGCTCACTGTGTGAAAGCGCACTACCCTGTCTGACTCTGCAGCTAACTGACTTAGGACAAATGCATGGGACATCACCAAGGCAAAATCTGAGCAGAAAGCAACCTGAGTTACTTCTACTGTATATCTAAACAAAGTAACAAAAAGACTTGTAATACATGTTCAGATGCTAATGCTTTGTTATAGCAAAGGTTAATTTGACTGTTACCACTGAAAGAAATAACCTTAAAGGTTCAACATTTCTCAAGCAACTGAAACTTATCTCTAAAAATAGGGTCCCCTGGGAAGTTCAGTCCTTGTCTGTGTTTGCAACACATTGTATACCAGTGCCCATAGCAACCTCATAATGAAACCCTGCTCCAGGGCAATTTTCACACAGCCTAGCCCAAAGCAGCGGGTGTGGCAAGACACTCACAAAGGTCACCCCAATTACCTCTGCTTCTTCTTTGTTTTAAATGTTGTTATTTTGGTTTATGATCCAACAGCAGGAAGTCCTCTATATAAATACCTGAAACAGCCTTTGAATTAGCTGCTTAATATCAAGAGATATGTAAAATGCATAGCAAGAAAGAAAAGAAAACCAAATCTCCCGGAGAGATAAATAAAAGATTAAATAATTGCACTTTGCTAGGCTCAGTGCACAAGAGTATGCAGAAGAAAACAGATCGAGGATACCAAGAAGAAGTCATATTTTAGTTGCGAAGGGAAATGCTAATTGTAACAGCTCAGCGGTGGTAATTTGTGATGAAGGAGTGATCTGGCATGGAGAGCAAGGAGGCCCAACTGCAAGAAGGGGTTAAACTGTCTGGAAGCAGGAATGCCAGAGAGTCCTTGCAAGGGAGTGAAGTTTCCCTTGGTGATGAGATAAGAAACAGCCTTAGCACTGTCTTGTAGACTATCCTGGAATGGGAGCGCTCATGGGCCCAAGCTCAGGGGCCAGTTTTGGGCAGCAGAGTTGGGCTGGGGCATGGACCCACCACCAGGCTGAGGTGCCCCACGTAACCACTGAAGGGATTGGTGCTGGTGCAAGTGCGTGTGAGGAATCGGCTTGTGTCTTTGTAGACTCCATGTACAACCGTGTATTCCAGTGGGAGTCTGCCCAATACATTGTTCATTAAATTTTTCTTTTATATTTTAAGGACAAACGTGTTTAATTCACCTTGAGGAGCAGCATAAAAATTCCCTAACAGTTGCTAAAATTATTTTAAAGAAGTTACTTAATTCTTCAACATACAATGGCTTCAGCTGGTAGGACAGCTCTGCTAATGTACACCAACCTATATTCTGCACCCAGACTGAAGCAATACAGGATAATAGGCGTTACCGTATTTCATATGGCTTTTCATATCCTCATTATTGAATAGATCTTCAATGTACAGCATTCTCTCATTCAAAGTGTTCTACAGCCTGTTCTACTAATTAGAAATGTTAGAGGGCACTGTTTAAACATCTGGTTGCAGCCATTTACAAGTCTCCATTTTCCCTTTTTTAAGCACCTACAGCTGAGGATTTCATAATGTCACAAAACTATATTAAGATCCTATTATCACTTATTTCCATTTATTCACTGCCCTTTGCTTCAAGTACCATTAAGTTTAATCTAAAACAAAGCTAAAATGCTTTGCTTACTTGTCCAAAGGGTACCATGTGCACATCAGGTGCTGTATAAATAGCTATGATCACAATAGTAGTAACAAACTTAATTCACAAAAGACCTAAAATCTGCTAGTTCTCACCATGTGTGCTATCTTACTTTAAGTTACTCACCTTAGTGTCTTTTTCTGTGTGCCAAATTCACTGTAGGATTTGACAGCAAAACTTAAAGCAATCACAGTACTTACCTCGATTAACTTAAATTGTAGTTCCAAAAAGAAGAAAGGAAAGTATAAAACAGATTCTATGCTAGGTGCCTTGACAAACATTAGCCATTTCAATACACTGCTTTAATATCTTTCTTCCCTTTTGTACACAATGTACACCAGTGTCCTGGTTTCAGCTGGGATAGAGTTAAGTGTCTTCCTAGTAGCTGGTACAGTGCTCTGTTTTGAGTTCAGTATGTGAAGAATGTTGATAACACTGATGTTTTCAGTTGTTGCTCAGTAGTGTTTAGACTATAGTCGAGGATTTTTCAGCTTCTCATGCCCAGCCAGGGCACCTGACCCAAACTGGCCAACAGTGTATTCCATACCATGTGACGTCCCATCTAGTTTAGGAACTGGGAAGGGGGGGGGGCAGGGATTCACCGCTCGGGGACTGGCTGGGTGTCGGTCGGCGGGTGGTGAGCAATTGCCCTGCGCATCATTTGTACATTCCAATCCTTTTATTATTGCTGTTGTCATTTTATTAGTGTTATCATTATCATTATTAGTTTCTTCTTTTCTGTTCTATTAAACCGTTCTTATCTCAACCCACAAGTTTTACTTCTTTTCCTGATTTTCTCCCCCATCCCACTGGATGGGGGGGGAGTGAGTGAGCGGCTGCGTGGTGCTTAGTTGCTGGCTGGGGTTAAACCATGACAACCAGTTCAAACTGTACATAGAAATGACCTAGTCATATGTAGTATATTGTCAAGCTAGGGCTTTGTTTGGAGACGATGGTAAACTCTCCCAGGCTGCAATCATGTCTACAGAAACTGCTGGTACTCCAAGACTGGGCCCAGAGCACCTCAAAATGCAAGAAGCAAAAGGAATAATAATTCAAATATTTTACAAATGTAATATTAATGATGAAAGGTAGCTTTATAGACAGAAAAATATGGACTGCTCTTTCTAAGGTTGTCGTGTGTATAATTTGCTGTGGTAGCCATCCTAACATCTACTGAAAGACTTAAGTAACTATGACTTAATAAGTCTAGGAAACACACAGCCTCTTTTATGTAAATAGTGCATATATTAAAAAGCACTTTGTTTTCCAGAGCTTGGAAGTCAAAGATTTGTTTCTTTTAAAATCACTGCCTCTATGGCAGTTACATATATACATGTATACTCATGCCTCTGTGGGTTGTATTTAGGAGAGCTTCATGTAAAACTTAAGAAAAAATCCATAACTTTGGTTAAGACCCATTTTCAGCTGTTTACTCAAAGAGAAGACAGGGAACAATATAGGTAAGCTAAACAAGCCTGCTGTTTTAAATAGTCAAATATAATTCAGTCTATCAGAGTAAAACCATTTCCTAACGACAACTGCCTGGCTACGTGAGATTGCCTCATGCTCAGTCCCCAAATCCTTGCCTGACAATCACTCTGGAAAACAACATTGACCATTACTACAGACTAATAAAACATATATCTAAATAACTGGTTGAGAAGAGAAATTAAGAATATGAACTGAGCATTAGAAGCAGAACAAGACATGATTTTCAGGGACATAAACTCTAAACACCAAAGAGCAGAAATTACAAAGAGAGATGCCTCCCACTCCACTCTTGCTGTGTGACAGAGTATTGCACAACCAGCTGACAGACTACCAATGAACCCAAAGCAGCTGTCTGCACTTATGACTACAGTGGAGCTAAATGATTTAATTATATCTAAGTGAGCCTGATGAGATAGTATGTTTGTCTGCTTATAGAATACATATGATAAGCTAATATAGAGCTGTATTTTTGCTTAAAAATAAGATATTCTTAACATAAAATACACGCTAATAACCCTAATGGCTGGAATAGCTTACAGCAGCTGGTTACAGGAGAAGCCCAGGATCTTCATACCTTAGTAGATTCAGAATACTATCTCTCCTATCCTGCTGTACTTTCTGTTCCAGCAGCTGGACAGGAGTTTTGTTAAGATCACTTTTTATACTGCTATGAATCTTTCTGTCAATGCCAGCTTGACGCTAGTAGGCAGATCTTTAAAAAGCTGTCTCTGGATTGGCTTCACCCTTGTATTTCCCTACTCTTAATTATACCAGTTAAGAAACTGGAACTGTTAAAGTGGAAAGTAGCTACCATTATTGAACCTATGAATACAGGAATTTATGAAAATTTTAAAAATACACATATAAAGCACATAATTATATCGACATCTGATATCGATGGCTGATCATTTTATTATGTTAGTCTGAAATGTTAGGGCAAGGTAAAGACAGTCTAACCCTTTAAACAAAGTGCTTTCCGCTCAGAAAAAAGCTAGCTTCAGTTGTTAGAGGCTTCCTAGCAGGCTAACAAATAACAGCATTACCTTCATTTTTGCAAACTTTGTGCATTATTAGTAGCAGAATACTGACAGCATAGAAATATACATACAGAAGTATCTTCTGTCAATCATAATAGTATGCCTTAATCAATCTTGTAAAATGAATATACATGCTGTCTTTGGAAGTACTACATACCTATCCTCACTACACAGAAGTTGACAGCCATTTTCTTATTTAACTGACCACATACAACTGAAAAAACTCACTGAGTTTTGAAGCTTTGATTCTTTGCGACATGCACAATGACCAAAGTCAAATAAAATGAAAGCACCAAAGGAAAAATCCCAGACTCTGGCCTGGGTTTTTCCATGCCTGCCTGATGAGTTTGCTTTACCTCACATATGATAGTCTACGACACATTGTAAAGATCCTGCACAGAGGCCTGCTGGCTTTCTCTGTCACAAGCTCCTCAAAGCATACGCCTGGGGTAGGCCAGGACCTTCATGCCCACCTGCAGGGCCCCTGCCGCCACCACCACCTTCTCCTCCTCCTTTTTTTCTTCTTCTTCCTCTTCCTCCTTCTCCTGCTGCTGCCACTATCTCTCCAAAGGAATAGCTTACCTTGTTGCTAGAACACTTGTTCAGCAGCACTGAAATGCAACACCTGACATTTGTTTGGGCAAGGTGTGTTTGCTCAGGAATTCACCGTGAGAACATGACATAAGCCATGACAGAGCTACCTGCAGCAGATGACCTACAGTTTTGTTTGCTTCCTTAGTCACAGCCTTGAGTTTCTTCTTTTTTTAGAAGCCACCTCCCCTACTAACCATTCATGTCATTCAGTGCATGTTAGTTTTCTTTTGCTTTGTTTCTGAACTGTTCCTCTCTGGCTTTTGCATAAAAGTTTGCTCGTGCTTTTATTTGATTAAATTTTGACATAAATTCTTGAGAACAATGAAAAAGAAACACTGTTTGACAACGGAAAATCTTCTTTTTTTTTTTTACTTCTCTGCAATAAGTTAAACTTTCCCATGGGTGAAAGATTCTGGAAAACTTTACAAACAAACTGAGGAAACTTCGGTTCAGTGACATATCTCAGTCATGAACAAAAATTTGTGTCAGAGATCTGAATCCAGATGCCACTGATCAAAAACCTACAATTTTGCTACCTACCTATGCATGTGAGCCCAGGTGGTCAAAATCTCTGTTGAAGGAGGAGAGCAGGAAGACTTTTTCATTACAGAAAACTTGTTCAAGTAGCATCTGTCAAATTTAGTATATAGCTCAGACCTAACAAGATGGCACATACCTATGTGTTCTATTGTAAACAATAAAACCTTTTTTTTTTCATTCTTGGTTTATACTCATGTATACATTTAGCTGGGTACTGAATGTAGGAGTACTTAAAGTACCTGGAGAAAATCCACAGCTGCCATGTCAAGGTGAACTTAAAAATAAAAACAAAAATAAAAAGGGAGAGGGCACCTTGGAATGAAATCACTTACAAGAGATTAGTGAGTGAGAATTTCCTTAGTGGAAATACTTCATTTACTGAAAAAAATCCAGTTTAAGTAATTTATAAGTCACATTTTATCAAGGATTATTAACTAGAATTTGCAATAGTCCTAAATTTATAATGGCTGTGATTTTATGTAATATTTAAAGAACTTAAATATAAATATGTTCAGGAGTTTTTGGGGGGGTTTTTTAGTAAATACATTACATGGAACAAGTATAGTAATATCTGTTGTTGCTTCATATAATGCAGTTACTTAGCCATTACATGTTATCATTGTCTTGATTTACAATCTACAACAAAAATAAAAGACTTCCCAAGTCCTTTTTGTAGTGCAAGTGGTTTAGTAAGTTAAAACAGTCTTTTTATGTTCCAGGAAAAATTGAACACTATGGAATATTATCCTTCTTAATGCAGAAGCTGAACACATGGACAAGCCTAGACTGAATTCAATTTTCAATAATATTGAGATTCGTATTTAAAGAAAGATAGGGCATATCTAAAAAGACTTAAATAACATACTGGAGCAAAAAGGGGTACATTACATATCACAATGCACATGACAAATTTCAAGACCATGGAAATTATGTTCTTTTCCGTCTCCCCTGCAGACAGATGTACATTTCCTTGTAACCATGATCTGCATAATTATCAATACAGAGAAATTTTTTTCCAAATATCACCTTTCCACCACATAACTCTTTAGACACAAAGGAAATCTACAGTTTATGACTTCAGAGATGGGTTTAATAGCCTATAAAAGATTACATTTATTTGCTCCAAAACTGAGCTGATTCTTCCTCTTCAAAAATTTCCTAAAAATGAAAATGTTTGCACCAGTCCTAATTGGATGACTGTTATTTACAACAATGACTGTATAACATTAACAGGTGTTACTGTTTAAGCAAATACAATATTCACAGACTTTTATTCTACAAAAGCTTGTAACTCAATTAGAATTGGGCCTGCATTGCCAAATTAGAATTTAGGTCTGAACATTTGTGGACACTAAGTTATTTAGATCCTAAATAACTACTTGATTGAAACATAGAAATGTCATTAGAAGTTTTCCATATCTATCAGTGGTTACTAGGGTGTTTCTTAGAGTTTTCATCTGTTGTATCCCACCAGAGGGGACTTCTGCCCCTTCTGCTTACTGATCTTAATCCAGATACTGTAATGTACTTACAAAACAATTCATCCGTTGCAAGCCCATGTAATCAGCGGCAGACTTGAGCAACCTGCGAAAGTTCTGTATGTGTCAGTAGTGAGAAGATGCATAGCCACACCTCATCAGGGAGAAGAAGCCACACTGAGAAGTCAATTTGACTTTATTGCTCTTGAAATAGATTAAAGCTACATGTAATTGCAAGGGATGACAAAGACAGTACAGTCTCTGACAATCAATTCTTGTCCAAGCAAATAAGCATGCAAAGTCAGATACTGAAGAGGGGAGCAGATCTTCAGTTGTTCTTCAGGTCTATTTTAATGACATCTGACTTTCCTGAATAAGAAACATGGTCTAAAGCATGAACCAGAGACTCTTGGAAGTAAGATCGCTAGTGCCACACCCTGAAAGATAGCCATTTTGTAAAAATAAGCTAGAGAACAGCTTTGCAAATAAAGACCATGCTGCTGTCATTTTCAAGTCTGATACTCATACCTCTGCAATCCCAAACTGAGAATCTTTAGGATAGATCCAAAAAAACCCCATAAATCTGAAGGCTAATTTGTGGCTTTGCAAAAATTAAGGTCATATGTAGTATTTTGAACAAATAGATAAGCACAGATGTACGTATTTACCCAGTACGTTATGTTTGTGCTTACTTGGGCACAACTGCTGTCTTATAGATGTCTGAGCATGCAGAGGACCATTTTCTACAATCCAGCTCTAACAACTAGCAAGACACTCCGTTGTAGGGAATTATCCTAGAGTATGTGTCACGATCCAGACTGGACAGACCAGAAAGTCATGTTTAATTCGAAATTCCCTCAGGCTAAATTAAGGTGAAATGACACCAAATGTTCAGTTGAATGTTTTATTCATGGCAGAAACAAACTGAACTGCGGAGGCATGGTAGTAGGTGGCAGGGTTTCTCACAACAGGAACTGGCATAAGACTACTTCTGTAAACTATGTAACCATGTACATTGATTCAGGGAATAAGGAGCTCCCTCCCGTTGAGTCACAAGATTCAGAGCAGAGCCCCTTGACTTCCAGACTCCTCCTCAGAGAAGGGCACAGGGGCAGCTGGATCTACTCTTACTCTCAGACTTGGTCGACAATTTATATCTTGAAACGGATGAGGGGTAGGGATTGTGGAAAAGGAAAGAGAGAAGACAACGGAGAGAGAGAAAGGAAGAGAGAAAGATTTCACCGGTCCTGGGTCCAGCATTGGTTCAGTCAGCCGGGGGGTCTGGTCAGCCAACAGGTCCAATTCTGGTGGTCTTGTGCGCCCGGGGCTTCAGTTTGTGTCCTTTCATCATCCTTGCCCCTCCTTCGGGCAGGCACCTGAGCTCGTCAGGTGAATGAGCAGTTTGTGAGCCTTTGGGCTTGGGGGTTGTTTGTGGAGTAACTTCTCCTTCCCTGCAGACACGGCCATTGCTTGATCTTTGTATCAGAAGAGGGAGCTGCGCACCCTTCAGCATGCCCTCCCCCTCCTGTTGCTGATGTCTGAGCTGATGGGCTTTTCACCTGGGTTCCTTGCTGTGCAGGGTTTCTCTTTAAGCAGAACTTGTCCCACCACAATGTTTGAGACATTAATTCTTTCAGTGTCTCACAGTATGAGGCAGATGGATTACATGGTTTTAATATGTTTTTGCATTTCTAAGAAATCAGACCTCACCAGATGAACCACATATTTGCCAGTCTTTCATTCAATTAGTATTTTATCTGTCTCACTGGTATTATGTGATTACATATTCATTTCTGTCACTGCAATTGCTACATGGTCAACAGTTAATAGCCAATGCATTACTCCAGCATGAAGCAAATCAGACTTTTACACACAATCATGAAAAACTGACACTGCTTTCTAGACTGAACACAACACTGCTCAAGTTCAGCAGCATGGTGGGTTGGAGAAGACCACTGGTTCACCATTGGCCTGACAAGTTCCACTCCATTGCTACACTTACACATGAAGCTAAATGGCTGGGCAGAGTAGAGAATTGAGGGTCCAATAATTTTGGACATAGAAAACTGGTACTTAAAAGGCTGTGAACATGGCAAGTGAGAACATGGAGTGCCATCCTATGTGCCCTTCACTGCAACTTCTGTACTTCAGTTGACAGCTGACATGCTAACGGGATTACTATGCATGAAAATCATCCTATTGCTTCTATTGACGTGATTCTTTGCAGAACACCAGAAGTGCATTTCCAACAAAAACTGAAAGACTCATAAACTTTAAAAAAAAAAATTAAATAAACACGCTGAGTCTGCACCTGTGATTACAGGGCAACTATATCTTATCCAGATAGCTTTTGCAATGATGCAGAGCCACATGTGATCCCATGTGCATTCACAGAGTCTCTTTTGGAAAGCAAAATAGTTAGCATGCTGAGCTATCCATGCTGACATTATCATGTGACTACTGAAGTAGAGTCACTGACTATCGTTGTGGATTCAAGAGAACAGTGTCATAAACTCAGACGGACCGTAATTGCTAGCATTCATTGCAAAACAAAGCAAATTAAAAAAAAGTGCAAATGTCTACACTATTTCCAATTACAGACACAAACTATGTAAGTAACTACAATCAGCTATTAAAATAACATATATATATTTATGTCTACATTATATAAATATATATAATTTTCATGTAGTTTACAGATTCTAAAACTTAATACACTACTTATTGCCAGCACTAGTTCATATTAGAACTTATGATACGAAAGCTAGAGATTACTTGATTATCTCTTCAAAGAACTGGGCATATCAGTAGTATCCCCTTCAGATCTTAAAGTCCTGTTAATAACACTTCAGCCACTAATCTAAGAATAACTTCAAACTGTTTCTAAGAGCAATTATTTGGTTATGCTTTTATGTCACCTCCTGTAAGCTTCTTAAACTTGACTGTAAAAGATGGAGCAGCTTCAACTGCTCAATGTTCAGCTGCTCAGCACATCATTGAATGAATTCATGACACCAGTTCTGAGCAGAATTTAAAACAAGCAAAGGAAAGCAGTGAATGTAGCAAGCACAGAAATTAGGTGACACGTATATAAAGATTTTTATTTATGTGCATTTACAGTCTTCTGAAGAGCTACTACTCTGTCTTCATCAGGCATTTTCTGTTCTACATTCTCAGACATGGCAAATTTCCAGGAAGGAAGTGTTTTCCCTTGTCTGGATTTGACAAAAACTATGGAAAAAATGTTTTCGTAACATAATAAAAGCAGCTAATTACTTAATCAGCAAATCCATGATTTTTCAGTATTCTCAGTTTCTCAGGATGTGATAAGTAATGGAACACAGAACAAAATTATTTCAAAGGTTGGAAAGAATCCATGTCACAACTCAACTCAGTCTTTATGCATAACCTACCTGTAGTAATCCAGTAGTTCTATGGTGCTGAACTATAATGATTCAGTCTTCACAAAAAACCTCTTCACTCAGTATTGAATTTACCTGGGAGGCATTTTGTGGATCAAACATTCTATCCTAACACTTTGGTTCCCAAGTTTTTTAATCTCTTTAAACACTACAAGCCTTATGTTAAGAATTTTAATCATTTTAAACACATAATGTCTCAGAAGTCATGGGCTGCTTCTCATGATACGTGGCTTGGGATCCATCAGCTTGATGATCTCAGGGATAGAAACCAATAAGAGAAGAACAGAAGGGAAGAAAAAAACCCAGCTATTTTTATTTTCTTGCCTGAAGTTTTCAGTTGTGCTGTGCTTGAATGTATGACTAGATCAATGGCAAAAGAATAATATGGATTCTAGTTGCATTGCTAGTGAACAAGGCTGCCTTTATGTAACCATTACGGTTGAGTCACGCAGAGTTAAATAAAATTATCTGACACATGATTGCTGATTTGGGGCCTTCCATCTTTGAATGACCCCTCATTACTTCCAGTAAGAATGCATGTAGTATTAGCACAAAAGCCTATTAAGCAATGAGACATTAAGGCCTTTTCAAGATCTCTTGCAGTGTTCTGACACTGTGAACTTGAGATCTGAAAGACTGAAATGCAATTTCTTCATTTATTATAAGAGTATATTTTCTGTATACTGTGGAAGTGTTCATGCATGAAATTATTTACTGGAACTCATTATAAATTAGCTGCCTTGGAACATTAAAAAAGGTATAAAAAAAAGGTCAAAAGCAAGTTCTGTAATCTATAGAAATCAGAACTATTTGCCACTGAAAAATTCCATCTAATTGATCAGACACAGGAGATATAAAACAGCATGCTTTAGAATGCACGTAAAACCCCTTAATATTGCTATACCATTTAAGAATTGTCAAATTCTTAGCTAGTAGCTATTGGCATAGTATGATAAAAATTCAGCTAAATAAGCATTTTCCTGTTATAGAAAGTGTAAATAATTGTCATTGTCACTGTATGATTTGTGCAGGACACTAATGTAAAAGGGAAATGGAAGAAACACAGCAAGCGTAAGTGTAAGCATGAACCAGAAACTGAAAATACAGAACACAAACCAAAATTGGAATATTTTATATGATAAGACTAAAAGCTGCTTGCTTAGGCAAACAATTCAGTATAGGCTCAGTAAAAATCAGTTACTCTTCCTATATGAAATATCAACAAAACTTTTGCAGGGACAGTATTACATTGCATTTTACATAGGATACATAATTAACTTATATACCACAACGCTACACAAATAATCCTGATCTATCTGGTTGATACTCCAGTTGGTTGTGCTGTCTCAGAAGGCTGGACAAATGGGTAAATAGGAATCTCACAGAGTTCAACAAAAGGGAAGTCAAAGTCCTGTATCTGGGGAGGAATAAGCAGATGCACCAGAACAAGCTAGGAGCCAACCACCTGGGAACGAGTTTGGCAGAAAAAGACTTGGAGGGTCCTACAGACAAGAAGTTGAACATGAACCAGCACTGTACGCTTCCTGCAAAGAAGGCCAAGAACCACCTGGGCTACATGAGGAAGACTATCATCAACAGGTTGAGGGATGTGATCCTTCCTCTCTACTCAGCACTAGTGAGACACACCTGGAAAACTGGGTCCAGTTCTGGGTTCCCCACTATAAGAAAGACACAGTCATACTGGACCATGCCTAGCAAACAGCCAAGAAGACCGACTGTGGAGTCTCTGCCCTCAGAGATATTCAATACACAACTGGAGATAGCCCTGAGCAATCTGCCCTAGTTGGCCCTTCTTTCATCAGGGACACTGCATGAGGCAGTCTGAGATATTACTCTGTACTTCAATAACTGCTATTCTACATTCAGCCAGAGGACTATTTACTCTCCCGGTTTTTCAAAAAGTGTTCTGATTTTCACTCTTTATTAAGGCTTATCTTAGCAATGTGAACAATAAAATGCTTACTCTAAGTAATCTTGTGACAAATGGAATGACACTGCTTTGTGTGTTTAAACCAGGAAGCAAAACACAAAGAACAACTCTTTGTGAAAGTTGTTCATCAGGGTTATGTAGGTAGTAGAGGGATGCCTCTCCAAAAGGAAGGAGAATGAAAAAGTAGGAGCATGTGCAAAAGAAGAACAAAATGATCTCATAGATGATGTGTTGAAATCAGGTACATTTGAAAATAACCTTCTGAATTAGTTTTCAAACGTGAGTATTGTGCATTTCGTGGCTCAGTGTCAAGCTTTCAGTAACTTTGTCTACCAGATGGCAGAGGTAATTGGAGATGCGGGAAGGGTAGTAATCAACACAGACCCATAGGCTCCAAATTCTGTGTGGCAAGAAAGAAACATTGCCTTAGCCATACATTTAGCCTAAGGACTCTTGTCAAAGAAAAGAGCATCAAAAAATAGTCTCAGCACACAGAAGAACCTTTCTTTTTCCTTTTTCTTTCTTATGAAAGTCTCCAACATGGTAGTTGAAAAAAGGTGCATGTATGCTTATGTTCTAGCAATATATACACATAATAGTTTGAGAACAATCTGAGTGCAGACACTGCACAATGATCTAAGTAAGTTTAGAGGAAGTAGTTAAAGTAATTTGGTGGAGGAGTTTTCCACTGGAAGCTGTTACTTAACTGCAAACATAAGCTTTTGCAGAAATGCACCGTTTTGACAAAACTTTCAAGGAAAAAATTCTAAGTGTCTCAAAAATAAAATATATTTGTATTTCAAATTTATTTTGTTACATCACTTTTTTTATTATCTCCCTATATAATTTTACATGGAAGTTTTCTTTTCAAAACATAATATTGTCATAAGTTTCTAACAATAACACGAAATTCTTTATTTCTCTTTTATGGAAAAACAAAGATTTTTCAGCTAAATCTCATGTAAAACTAGGACAAAAGGCAGGAAAAGAGTCTGAAGAAAAATAAAGGTGGCATGTCTTGCCTATGGCAAGAAACTGGGACAGTAGCCCCTGCAAATCAGTGAATGGGACAGATTTCCCACTAAGACCAAATACTGCTCGAGAATAAAATAAGATTGAAAAGGACTATTTGCAGTACTTCAGTCATCCACCACATTGTTGTTCCCAGTTTCAGGCTGGGAGATTCATCAAGTATGCAGACGCACAACTGGAATGGGAGACTGCAGGGAAACCATTTTCCCATTTGAAATTGGTCCAGAGTCCTGCCGCCTTTATGGGACTCCATGGGCAATAATTTGTTGAGGATGCTGACAAGCACATCACAATGACAGGACAGGACAAGACCTACTCCAACAATTTCCATGCACTCTGAAAACAGGAACATTCAAAACACACCAGCCCAGAAGGGTTCTGCCAGTTTACTTACATTCAGTTTCCTGGTGCTGTAAGTAACCTTAGAAGAAGGTGTATAATGAAGGCAGAAATAAAAAAAAAAAGTAGTTGTTATGTAAATAGTTTTTTCAATGCCCTTTTCCTCACCTGTTTTCCAAATGTTTTCTCCCGCTGTTTTTCTCCAGTGGGCTTGATTTTCATTCCTCACTAGGTCAGCTATTTCAAATTTTTTCTCATTTTAAACTCATTTTATATTAGATTTACATCTAGTGTAAATGCTTACCTGATCCATGCTAAATAATTTCTTCTATTTAAGTCTACAAGCTTTCTATTTCTAATAGTTTTTTTTCCTATTCCCTATCTTAAATATTCAGCTGCCTACTAAACAAAAGTAATGAAGTTCTGAGGCGTTTGAATAAAAATTTACCACAGACACTAGGGAGGCCTTACAGGACATTAACAGTACAGGACTTATCTTGTCCTATTTATGGATGTGCTTCAAAGACGCAGAAACATTCATTAAAAGAATGTATTCATTGTAATTTGCGGCCTTACTGGACAGTGTATTAAAACAAAGCTCTGACAATGGTAATTTGATTTCTTTGAGTTAAATTAAATCACTCTCAGGACAATTAGAACCTTAAGTCAATACACTAAAAATTGAGAAAAATATTAAAGCTGAAGATAAGAATTAAGAACACTGC
Organism: Haliaeetus albicilla; assembly: GCF_947461875.1. Classification (NCBI taxonomy): domain Eukaryota; kingdom Metazoa; phylum Chordata; class Aves; order Accipitriformes; family Accipitridae; genus Haliaeetus; species Haliaeetus albicilla. Next base: position 31,239,958 of record NC_091516.1, read on the forward strand.
AGTGTTAAAAATCAGTATTAAAGCCCTCACTAGAATATTCACTAAAGATAAGAAATACCATATAAGAAGCATAAACTAAAAAAGTAAGCAAACCTTCGCTTCAGCTACCCATGTATGTAAGATGACTATGCAAGTCTGGACTTCTCCCACTGCCTCCCTGCACCAGTCATTTTTGTTCCAAGGATTTCTGTTCCAGACAGTTTCCTGTCTAAACTACATCACAGCTGAATGTTACCAAACACATTTATTTAATGCAAAACATGATGGGTGTTGCTTTTAACAAGGAGAGAGCAAAACCTCTTCCACTGTAAGACACCTGCATTGTTTAAGCATAGTTTCATAGTTCTCCACTACGTTGTGCTGCATTAAAACCAGTTTTTGGTGTCATCTCTTATGAACAACACCCAAGAACAGCTTTATTTGGGATTTTTTGTGTACAACCAGGCTACAGAAAATCACTAATATTACCAATTAGTTACACAAGCAACTTTTAGGTGTGGTTTGACAACATTTTTCTAATGCAGAAATTGACCATCCTGGAATGGATCAATCTATTATGTATTTCAATGAATAAGGGTACTACTTTTCAGGGTAATGCAATTAGTCCTGCTACAACATTAAAGACAATAACAAAGTCTATTTATAACAAAATTAATCATAGTCATATCAGAAGCATGACTTGTATTTAACGGAGTCATTAACAATGATTATTTACACAATATCAACAGCTGAGCATATGCTAGAAATTCTTTACCTATCTGAACTTGACATTTGTTCTGCTTTATTTTATTATTTGACTCAGGACTATCCAAAGGCTTTGAAAAAACACATTCTACAGCAGCTTCTACTTAAGAGCTCTCATCTTCAACAGGTGGTCTTTTGTTCCACAACACCAGTCTTTCAATTACTAATAAAACTTAGTCTGGATGATCTATAATCATTGCCGGTTTCTTCTATCTTGACTTGTTCAACAACTTTATTTTCAAGATATCTGGCAAATGTATTCTCTTCAGAGAGAGAGGCCTGAATTTGTTAGGAGACTTGAGATTTATAATCAGAAAAAACTTTAAAGGACAGGCAGCTTCCTGAAGGACTGTCTCCTCAGTTCAGCGTTGTACCACTGCTTTCCACAGCAGAACCTTCTGCAGGTGATTGTAGCACTATTTTACTACCAAAAATTTTGTCAGTACTTGATTCAGTAAGGGCACTATCCATTTGCATTGTGCTATCTGCTTTCTCACTTCTGACATATTGTCCTCCTCTTCTGTATCTTCAAATCTTTCTTTATTTTTTTGTTTCCCTGACCTGTCTGTACTTTAAAAACTACAAAATTTAAGATCAAATCGTCCAAATCATCTACTTTTTCCTTTGCCTTAGAGGCAGAAGCCTGTCTTTTGATGCTATCTGTAACAACAGGAAATGTCAATCTTCATGGTAGAAGTGGAATTGTTCATTTCATCATGTTTATTATCTAGCATGTGCTTTCTCCCATGCTGCCTTCACCACTGCTGCCAGTCTTTTTTTCTGAAGAAAACATTGCCTTCCAACCAAGTAGAATAAAAATGTTTTGTATTTTCTCTTTTGAATGAAGAGACCTTTTCTGGAGAGTTTTTTGGTATGGTCTCCCTGTCAGATCTACTTTTAATCTCTGTCAGAGCAATTCTTTCTGCACAGTTCTCATCAGAATTGTCAATTAGGGGAGCCCAAAAATAGGTATCAGAATTTTCATGCAGTGTCTTTATAACTGTATTTGAATAATCATCCTCATTAGTCACAGAAGGATCAGGTTGGACTTGACATATATATGCCCTTGTTTCTACCTCATCCAAGCTTTCAAAATATTTTTCCTTGAGGTTCTGTGGTTGGTCAGCAGCTGGAGGCTGGCCCAAGGTAACTTTGAAGATCTCAGGATCCATTCTTTCCCATTTACTGTTCTTTGTTGATTAGAATTAGACTGAAACTTACAGAAGCACTTGTTTTGGGAAGGTAATGAATTGTCTCTTAAGAAATTAATATGAATGGATTCTTTTGTGCACTCCATGCTGATAAATGAAATGGTACAAAGTCTAGAGCTCTTGCACACATCAGCATGTAACAGAGGCTGTCTGCCCACAAGAGCAAAAGCTGCCTGAACTTTGAGTTTTCCCCATCTTCCTAACTGATGCTTTCTTATTTTCACCATCTTAAGAAAAGATACATTCCTGATACAACTGTGGATTTCTTGACAGATCATTTCCCTTGTGAGTTTTACTATGAATCTGTCCTATACATTTTCTAGATATTTCTGAACCTAAAGTTGTTTTCTGATCTTTTCCTGAATGTGATATTCCAGGTCATTTATCACTGTGTCTTTGGATGGCTGAGTGCTGTTTGACACAGAAAATTCATTTCTGCCTTCGCTATGGAATGCAAAGGTTTCCCCCTAAAACTGCTAATTCTGGTTTGTTGTTAGCATTAGGATGGGTAAGCTTTCTCTTTTCATAGTAAGCTACGTGCTGGGCCTGTATGAACTTGAGATCTTGAGCATGAGGTGTGTTTGTTTCACTAGGGACTTTGGCATGCAGCTGTTCAGTTGCCTTTTCAGAAACGTGTTCCATCTGAAAGGAAAAGAAAGCATGCTAAAATAAACTAAAATCCTCCCTTAATATATTCAAAGCTGCATTATTTTATTGGCAGAAAACAATAAGATAGTGGGGTAAAAATCCCCAAACTTGCAAATCAATTTTAAATTACTTATGCTTAACTGAAGATACCATTTATCTTACTATTTAGTAATAACAATGACTATAGATTTGATCCTGACCCCAATAAAGGAAATTCTTTACTGACAATAAAGAAGAACCTCAAGATTACTAGCTCAGTGGATGCCAAATCAAGACATAAGAGCAGTATTCCTTTATTGAAGTTTTACTATCTGCCTGACATGAAATAGGTGAGAAGATTAAGGTGTTTTCAATGAAAACCTTAATGTGATTAGAATTGGCTGTATGCACAACTGGGATCTTTCCACTGCCTTTTAAAAGTTCTCAGAGTTTGAACTATTCATAGCAAGTACGACAGCTCTTTCAAGTGTTCCTTTCTTTTCATAAGCATCTGGAACAATTTTTATTTATTTACTTTTAATCCAGATAAACAGGCTCTTGATGTATGAATATATGAAAATTAAAAACTAGGTGATACTTAATTTAACAGGTTAAAAGGCAACAGGCCTTTTACACGGTATTCTATTGCTACTTTGATATGTTACAAATCAAACCACAACTATGTTCACAGTTACCTTTAAGCTCGATACAACAACAAGCAGAACTCCACCTTGCTATCAAACCCATATATTTTCCACTTGTCAAACAGGATTATATTGGTTGAATTGAAACTCAATCAGAAATTTAGATGGTATAACAGAAACAAAACTATGAAACACACTGTTTCTAAAATAATATTCTGGAGTAGAAGCGTAATATAGGGTATTAAATAAAACTGATATTTAGCCAGCAAAGCAACTGTGAAGATTAATAAAAATCAATAAAACCTAATTTTAAAATAAAGCCCTAAATCACAGCTCACTATTTGAAGGGTAGGACAAGTGAAGTTCCTTATCATCAAGAATTATAGTAAGGAAGTTTTTTTATACTGTCAGATAGTCGACAAACTCAGAGATATATGCACATATGCCTCTGCAAAATTCTTTTTAATGTGTGATCTGCTAAAGTCACATGAAACCCCAACTGCCTTGAAGATGAAATCCTGACTTCATTGAAATCAGTGAAAATATTTCCAGTGATATTAATGTGAAGTCCATAGTTTTGTTTGTTTCCAAGGTCCAGCTGACTCTTGAAGGCTCAGAACAAAATTAAACTAGCTCAGATTTGGGGAACACAAGCAAACTCCCCTGAATGAACACTGCAGTGCCCCAAGATACCCCCAATTCATATAGAATACACAATTCCATTTAGGATGAAATTTAGCAATAAAATGTCATTAAAAAAGGATTATAATATATTTGAATTTTATTTTTACTTTTAAATTCAAAAGCCACAATAAGGTCGATATTACAATTTTATTTCCCCCCCCCATTAATCTAGATCTGTCTGGATCTTACTGGAGGAAAAGAAGCAGTAATTAAATAGCAGGAAATCTACTCCATCCAGCTACAGATATAGACCTTAACCTTACAGGAAACATTTTACATGCTTAACTGTCCTGGTTTCAGCTGGGATAGAGTTAATTGTCTTCCTAGTAGCTGGTACAGTGCTGTGTTTTGAGTTCAGTATGTGAAGAATGTTGGTAACATACTGATGTTTTCAGTTGTTGCTAAGTAGTGTTTAGACTATAGTCGAGGATTTTTCAGCTTCTCATGCCCAGCCAGCGAGAAAGCTGGAGGGGCACAAGAAGTTGGCACAGGACACAGCCAGGGCACCTGACCCAAACTGGCCAACAGGGTATTCCATACCATGGGACATCCCATCTAGTTTAGGAACTGGGAAGGGGGGGGGAGTAAGCGCCGCTCGGGGACTGGCTGGGTGTCGGTCGGCGGGTGGTGAGCAATTGCCCTGCACATCATTTGTACCTTCCAATCCTTTTATTGCTACTGTTGACATTTTATTAGTGTTATCATTATTAGTTTCTTCTTTTCTGTTCTATTAAACCGTTCTTATCTCAACCCACGAGTTTTACTTCTTTTCCCGATTTTCTCACCCATCCCACTGGGGGAGGGGAGGGGAGTGAGTGAGCGGTTGCGTGGTGTTTAGTTGGTGGCTGGGGTTAAACCACGACATTAACTTCAAGCATATAGGTATCCTAGTTTACAGGAAAATGTCCTTTTCTCTCTCTTACAACTTAACACCAACATTTGTCTTCCAGAGTGACCATGCAAACAAGGAAATGTTGACCACATGATCCTGCATGTGACTAAGTATATTAATAAAACCTGGGTAAGGCTTACTCTCAACAGCATTTTTTCAGGAGTCGCCTCCATAGTCATGAATTTCCATTAATATGAAGGAACTTCAGTAATGTCTCTTTCAGGCTGAAGAACTCATTTGAGAGTAGACACTGGCTATTTTTAAGTTTTTTCCTTCAGTATTTGAGCCTCAGATTCATATGGCTACTTTTTTATTTTAGGAAACAAGGTAATAAAATACACTACAAGATAATCAATCACACTTTTAATGATAAGTAAAAAGGGAGCAGTGAAGTAATTGAATTGAGACCACAGCTAAGACTGACTTTGTTTCCAAAGATCAATTCTCCAAGTTAATATAATCAATAAAATAAATTCATTCACAGGCTGCTGTTAGGATAAATTGTCCCAAGCAAAACTGACAACAGATACTTTCAAGGCAGGACAGGTTCCTTAAAATCTGATGATTCCACTAGGCTTAAAGCCACTAAGGTGAACTGATACAGACGATCAAGAATTTAAGTGAAACACTGCATATTCTTGGACTTCTGTTCCCACCCTGATCTTAGTCCCTTGCTCAAGTAACTCACCTAAGCAGGCTGACTCATATTAAGCAAATAACAAATAAGTCAGAACTCAGTCATCGTATGATATCATTCCTCAGTTTCAAGACAGTTTAGATTGACTTTACTACTGACATAGATTTTCCACCTCCTCCCCCTTTGGCTACTCTGCTCATGGAGCAGAGGACACATGGGCTCAGGTATCAAAGCAATCAAGAAAAAAAAAAAAAATTCCATCCAGTCTCTGCTCTAACAAAGGATTCTTGCATACCTGCTGGCCTCAGGAACAACATCCACATCAGCAAAGCCACTGGAGTGTATCCAAGCAGTCTACACAGCCCATCTGATTCTAGCAGAGCAGGCAGCATGAGGCACTACAAGAAAGTCAGGACAGTCAAATCGAAATGGCACCCATCTGTTACACATGCAAAATTCCTCTAATATTGATGCAGAGTGAATGACATCTATAACAAAATAGGCACCAAATGAACTGCTTAATAAATTAAATGTTATCATATGATTTTGTAAAATACAGCAGAGTTGATGGTTGATACCTATAGCCATAAGTAAGCTATGTAAGTAAGATACAGCATGAAATAAGAGACGGAAGACAGTGCAGAAGAACCAGTCTTCTTGTTCAATAACTTACTTGAAGTTCTTTCCAAGAAAATACTTATTATTTCACAGCCTAAGTTTCCTTCCCACATAGCCCTTTTAAGACCCAAAGACTTGACATACCCTGTACATATCAAGGGCTTATTTCTAACTCTTTTTATTTCTAAAGTCTTCAACTGCTCACTACTCTTCACTTCTGATTTAGACCACAAGGGTAATAATAACTTTGTGTATTTCTACCTTTTAAACATTACCTTTAGGGCTCATTTTCTCAGTTGCTAGAGGTAAGAAAAACAACTCAAAATCTTAACTGGCACTAGCAAGAAATGCAACCCAGACTCTTCTAGGTTTGAAAAAAAGCAAAATAAAACAAATAACTAGCATTCACAAATAGTTTACAAATAATATAGGCACAGAAACAAAACCCAGGAACATGGAAGCTAACCATCTTGCAAACATTATCTGAACAAGTAAGAAAATTGTACTATGGTTTTATAATAACTGTTCTCAGAAACCTGGTTTTCAGGTTATCAACCCACAGCAATTTTCAAAGCAAGCCTCTCCCACATGCTTTTGCTTGCTTGCCTTCTCTAAGGATAATTCTGAAATATTTTTTTGGTATTTTTTTTTTCCTCCTGAAAAGAAGTTTAAAACCAAAGCTCTCTGGCTCAGATCAAACTCACTTATTTTTTACCAGTGCATCCTATTCTTCCCCTGTTCTTTTCTCCTTTAAAAGAAAAAGGAAAAAAATCAAGTCTGATCTACATAGGTAATGAGAGAAAACCAGTTATCCAAACAATACAGTGCTTTAGGCTTGGAGACTATCTGGAGCTCATAACTGTGAATTGTGTGTTAGTACACATGTATAGGTTGTATGGAACAGTACCCTTTATTGTTCCCAGGGACAGTTTCTACAGTATTCTGATCTTATCTGCCCTTTGGGCAACTTTCTCTCAGTGAACTGTTTCTTTTGTATCACCTAAAGGCTTTTTCAGAGAATAACAGGACACCGAGACAATTTTATCATCTACAGTTTTGCCATAAAATTCAAGAGAGCAGCCACATAAATTGATGCAGGTGATAATTTCCAGTTTTGATCATTTGGTGAAATGCAGCAGAGAAAAGTACTTGCACCATCCATGTGAAGATCAACAGGACTGACCGGAACTTTTCATACCAAACTTGTCAGTGGAAAACAGTGCTCCACTAGAATACTGCAAGACCTTGTTCTCTTTTAAATAATTGATTGTTCAGGGGAAAAAAGAAAAAAAATCCTTTATAAATGAAATGTTTCAGCTTGGCATTACTCGCCATCACCTACATAGCTGTATTGTCTTCATTTCTGTTCCCTTTTTCCACATGTCTACTCTCTGGCACCATCTTAACCTACAGTCAAATTGCCAAATACTTGCAGTCTCTCTTCTTACTACATGCTGCTCAGGAGCAGCTGCCTACACAGAAATGCAGCACTGTGTGTCATTAGGACCTTTTAGAGCAATTAAGGAGGTGAATGGACAGCAAAGGCCATCAATCCTGCATGAACAGCTTTCCCTTCTGTGATGCTGCACAACATCACCAGTGTCTCCATTAACTTCTGGGACTCCTGAGCTACAGCAATGCTCCAGTAAATTGAAAATCTTCTGTGATTACTTTGTGTTTGGTGCAAAGTAAGTTCAAAAGCACAGGATGGGCAGGGGAGAAAGTGACTAAAGTTCTCCTGTTTGACTAAACTGGAAATGTGTAAGCTGTGGTTAGCCACATGTATTCATGGTACCATCAGCCAAACACGATCGTATCATAAATGCTTGTCATTTCCAAGCAGGGTTGAGAAGCAAGATTGGCATGCCGAGGGATGAACAGTGCCAGTGAGAGGGTCATTACAGCCACAGGAGCCCAGCTAAGGACTCAAACAGGGCTTGCTTTCACTAACCCTCACAGACACCACACTATGGGTATACTATATATATAATGCATATGTAGGGAGATATAAGTGTTTATGCGCCTGCAGGGATGCCGCCGGCAATGGCAGCGTTCTGAGCAGGATGGCTGCACGCTCACAGCTGCACCAATGCCCCAGCCCCTCGGAGTGGCGAGGAGGGGTGCCACTGGAGACCTTTGGCACTGTGTTTTCCTGAACCAATGGAAAAGCTTATTCCCAGAACAACAAAATTTGAAATACTTATGCTTAAAACTATAAATGCCTAATTCAAACCTGTTTACAAATATTTCTTTAGTGCCATTTAAAAAACCAACCAACCAAACCAACCCCCCACACTAAAAAAAAAAACCAAAACCCAAACAAAAAAAAAACCTAACAAAAGAAAAAAAAAGCAACCAATACCAAAATCCAATTCTTTAAAAAGTGTTTCTGTGCAAGACAACTTCTGATGGATTATTCTGTAGTGCCACAAGAGGACACTCTTAAATCACTTTTTTAAATGAGGACCAGCACTTTACAAGTCATTCTGTATTCAGTGGTAAATACAGATATCTGATCCCCAGCAACACAGAAGATAAGGACAGTTTTTCATATTCACCAAATCTTGCTTAAGCTCAGAATTCAGGTAGTAAATAACTAATGCAATTTGTTATTATATCTGCTTTAAAAATTTTAGCTCAACTGCCAGCTGTGGTCCTTTATACAAATTGCGTAAACTTTGGTTCTTGCAGCTTATTCTAATACTGTGCTCATACTTTTTCTCTGAAAGCATGTAACATATTTTACACTTTAGTTACAACGTTGTTACAAACTTGCTACTTCCATATCTGTAAAGGTGTAGTGTACCAGTACTCATGTACCTTGTCTTTAATTGCTCAAAGCAACTAGGCATGTATAATATTTTTTAAAAATTACTTAGGAATTACGTTTCTAGAAACATAAAACTAGGTTCTTAAAATTAGTGGTGGTATTAAAAATACTGAAGTAACTACAATGTCATTGCCTTATCATTATTGTAGAGACATTGGGTGCAAGTTTTCTAGAGAGACACAAGCAAGTAATTAGAATATGTGAATTATACATTAAAAACGCCTGAGTTGATGTAACCCAGTCATCAGTTTGGAACAAAAGGAACACAAATACATAAAATATCTTGCTTCTTTATAGTACATTCTGGTGGAAAAAGTGTTTACAACAAACAGATGTAGAATCTTCCTCCATTTTGCTTATTATATGACTTGCAGCAAGTTCTGTGGCCTGAAGAAGAAGAAAAACAACAAAAAGTTAGCTAAATGATGAATTCATTTCTTTATACATACAGCTTAAAAACAAACTGATTAGGAACAACAGAATATAAGATAGCCAGTAATGTTAGCAATATTTGGGTTATATGTGTTTCATACATAGCTTCATTTTAAAGTTGTCATGGAGTTGAATGATACTGTTACCCAAGCTGAATAGGACTTTAACAGCTTTATCACAATGGTTAGTTGTTTGGGGCAGGGAGGAGAGGAACTACACTTTAAGATTTGGCTTTCATCACAGCAGCAATTAAGTGGATGAAGGAAACAATGATTACCTTTGTCTTGACCAGTGTGGCCAGCTCTGGGATATTCTGAAAAGTGTTACTTAGGTCTTTTACATCTGTTTGCTGATTTTTGTTCAGTCTGATGTGATACTATCCAAACACCTTTTCCCATATTACTACGTCCTATCTGATCCACCTCACCATTTCCAACAGGCTAAATCTACCACACTGTCACCATTTCCAGGAAGGATTTGGATAAAGAAAACATGAAGAAACTCATAATAAAACAACCAGAGGTGCTTACACTTCTGAAGCATACCCAGTTTATAGCTGATAATAATATGAACTACTGCAGTTTTTCTCTTTTCTTCTTTTTCTCTTATAATCTATATGGGACCTGAACACTTAGCTAAATGCAGCTGCAGATAGGATTACACTCCTTGCTTTGTATATCTTTGGAGAGAGTCAAACCCTCATAACTAGCAAGGCTTCATGGCATACATTTGCAGTTGTAAAATGTTTTAGCTAGATGTGAGGTCTGCTTTATTAATAGTCAGTAATGATTACAAAATTTCAGATTTGCTGTATTCCCTTTTCTAAGTTGTTATTTTGTGATGAATAGCTCCAGCACCTAGAGGGAGGAAATGTCTTTTGATTTCAGAGTTGCACTGATTGCTTTTTGCTAAATGCTCTTCTCAGTGTCCTGCCAAGGGAGTCCTGGTAACTCCAGAAGTTAATATGCAGCTTACAACCATAAATTCAGAGGTGTTATTCACAGGCAGGAGAGGAGAGACACCCACAGAGACAGAATCTTTGAAACAGATGCTATTGTCCTTTATAAAGATCATGAGAGTGCTGGATCATAGCGTAATTTGCTACAATTGTAGATTTTTAGCAAATACGTAAAGACAGTGAGTGCTGTAGTGCAAGTCACAAGAAATAACTGTTCAGCACACAATACACAGGAATCAGTTGTACATGTTTTACAGCTCAGGAGAACTACAAGTCAAAGTAGCACTGAATTAAAAAGGATGGGAAAGAAACTGAGAACTGCTTCTCACTATAATGTTATTACCTGCGCTTTTTGTAAGTAGCCAGATGAATGAAAAGGAAATAGCCTTTTTAACGCATCACCAAAGATTCAGCCTGCCTGGTTGTTGACAAACACTGCTACAGCTGCATTTTCCTATAATCCAGGAGGGCCACACTGCACTTTGCAAGTAGCTTAAAGGTGGCCGTTGCAGCCCTTGGTGCATGCGGCCAATGCAGGGGGCTGCGGGGTGAGGTTGCAGCCAGTGACTCGCATTCCTGGCAAGCCCCTGCTCTTGGCCTGGCCCCAGCACATATCTGCACAGCTCCCCAGTGCACCAGCGCACGCCTTTTAGGAAGCGCAGCCATTGCTGCAGAGGCAGATCAGGCTCCACCTGATCTCAAAGTATTTTGGGTACTGAGTGTTCAGGGGTCTGTGCAGTCCTGTGCAGTGTAAGGGAAGCAGCAAGGAGCTGGGGATGGAGAGTGTATTGGGGACAGAGAGGGTGGAGAGAGCCGTGGGCTATGCTGAAGTTCAGTGCAATGGTTTGGAGGGCCGTGGTGTGTATTAAGTTTGCCCAAGAGAGACAAAGGAGGAAGAGGGGCTTAGGAAATGAGGAGTTTAACAGAAGGAGCTTCATGCTTTGTGGAGTATAGTTGCCTAAATCAGAACAGCAAAGGAGACTTCAATCAGAAGGACAATAAAAATGAAGGAGGAAGTCATGAGTCCATGGTTGGCAATAGAAACGCTTTGTTTCCAGCCTCTGAGCTCCCTTCCCACACAAACATGCCAGCTATGCTATTGTAATGACAAAGGCACGGCTCACATATTAAAAGAAGAGATCAGTCCTTTCTCTCTGTACCCATACCATCTCAAGCTCTTTAGAGACATGATGTTTTATCTTGTTTCTGAGGTTCCAGAATAACTTGGGGAAAGCAATGGGGAGGAGAGGGCAAGGGGGAAAAAGGGAAGAGGACTTCCCACTCATCTGAGATGGAGAAAATTGTGGGGATAGAATAATGGTGTCAAAGGTAGTAGAGTTAGTAATATTTTTGGTGGGCTGTTCAAAGAAAATACAGCTCAGCTATTCTGGCTTAACAGTAGGTTTATTAAAAAAAAACAGTAGGGTGAAATAACAAGAACAGATAGGCAGCTATGAAGCAAAGCTGACTCAATCTATTTTTCACCAGCAGTTGACATTTATTTTGTTTTTATGCCAGTTTAGCACAGAACCGACATCTCCTTACATCACCTTTGTTGTTACAGTTCCCTGTGAATGTACCAGAATCTCAGACTGAAATGGCACATGCCATCAGCTAGGCAAAACCAATAAAGGAATGGTGGTAATCATGAGGAGATCATGAGAAGCTGTACTACTAAGTTTGGCATTTCCACTGAGAATTAGGGCTGTTGACTTAGATTCCAAGAACAACAATTATGCAAACTTTGTGCTAAGATGCATTTTGGATTTGGCTTTGCGGAAGTCATTTTTTCCCACACCTAAAGTGTATCTCATTATGTCCACCCAGCTCTATCTGTGGGAAGAGGAATCTGAAGATTTGATCTGAGAAAAATAGGGGACACATTGGGTGACACTTTAGTTTTTATTGCCAGGTTCATTGTACTAGGAGTTAATTTAAAAATACCTGCAGCCCTTTCAAGACTTCTCCTTAGGAAACTATTCCTGTGCATTAATACTGAAAACCAGAAAATATTTTAAAGTAGTTTTAAAAACAGACGTTTCAGAAGACATTACATGCAGGAGATCTTTTTATTACAGATTCTAAATAGGATATATAGGACTGCAGCTGAGAGGCTTTCCATGTTCTTCTGTCTACAACTCTTTCCAGTAATACATGCCCTATTCAATCAATATATTTAATTAATCTTCAATCAAAGAAATGTAACAGATTTCACCTCAATTTCTAGTCCATTTAAACAAATTAATCTCTTCTTTTTTCTGCAGCTAGCAACTAGTAGGTGGTATTTGTTCTTCAGGACACTGATGAAGATTCTAGGAGCCACTTTGCTTCTCTGAAGTATCTGCCATTTCGTGAGTTCAACAAGCATATCTGCATTGAAATGAAAAGCAAGCTAACATGGGGAAAGTCAGAATGAAATAAATAGAGCAGGTAATTTTTCATGCTCATGTTTTGTTTTTATAACCATTTTTTGCACTCCTCCACTACATGCTTGCAAAGTAGAAATTAATGCCTTATTGTTCTTCATTGTAATGCAGAAGCACTGAGCTGTGGTTGGTTATAGCAGGAAAACTTTTATGATGATAGTTATGCCACAGCTTTAAATTCCCACTGCATCATTAAGCATCACTTCACAGGGACAGATAGTGCCCATGTTTTCTAGGACGGAGCTACAAGACATGTAAACGGCAAGCTGTGAACGTTTGTAACAGTGTAAGATGGAATCAATCCAGGGAGTTCATCTAGCTGAGATGAACAGCAATAACCTGCCTTAAAAGAAAGCAACTGCAAGCAAGACAGCTTCAAAACATCAGAGCTCCTACAAATTTCTGAAAGTAAGGCTGGTGAAGGATTCACCTTTGTAGAGGGGCAGAATGAAAGACATAAGACTATGGGATCAAAGTCTTGTAGCATGGCATGTAACAGCTGTAATGGTAGAGAACTTCACAAGGTGTCTCAGAGACATTTTTCCACATAAAACACAGCTGTAAGAAAACCTACAGCAAATCCATACAAACAGAAGAGACAATTGCTTCCTTTGGGATTTAAACAAGCCAAAAAACAGCAAAACAAAAAATTGAGAAACGTACTTCGATTACCAGATGAAGTTTCTTGCCTTCCAGTGCTTGTCATCTCCAGTTTGGCCAACATGGCTGTTGTCAAGTTCTAACAGTGACCTACAGCAACCATTAGCACCGATTAATGTAGCATGATTTCTTCAAATGCACATTTGGCATACATTTCAGTGAGCTGTAATTTTAGAGACTTTTAAGTGCTATTGTTCAGAAAGAGTCTGTGACAAATGTTGAATTTCTACCAAAAGTACATATACTATTTTCATAAATTGTGGTAAGTACTTAGAATGAAAACAATGTTGAGGAGGATATACTGTATTCTTATGTTAAAGAAGGAATGCAAGAAGGCAGCATTATAACCTATATGATTTTAACTGAATAAATATGTCTACTTCTGTTATATAATCCTGGCCCTTCACATTTCAGATTGGCAGAGTCCATTTAGATTTTGGTACTTTCTATACAGTACAGACATGTCTGCATCTAAATGTTTTATGATGTGCTCAAGAAGTAGCCTCCGTTTCTCTGACTTAACTTCCCAAAATGATGTTCGATTGCCTCTTTGCAGACTGCATGTTTCTTACCAGATGCTTTTGTACTGCCTGAGCTCTAAACCAACTTAATGTAAGCAAGCTTCATCCAAAAGCTGCACAGCTTTGCTTGCATAACACTCTAGCCAGATCTGCCTAGCAAAAAGTTGCAGCCATATGTCTACAGCCAGGGCCTGACTTTAAAATCAGACTTCTCAAATTGTATTGTGTGTAGTAGTTTTATTTTGGGGCAAATTCAAGTGACTAACTCTTATATGGTAACTGGGCAAACCATTAGGCCCTTGGTTAGTGCATCTGAAGCCATGTTAATAACATCTTATTTTAAAGCACTTTCTTAGCATCTCTCCAGCTGGTGAATAAAAAAAAAAGTATGTAAAAACAATTGTAAGAGTCCTAAGCAATCTGTACTATATCATGTACCAACTAATTCTCAACAAAAACTATTATTTACAAAACATCTTTCACCATAAGAACTGTCATAACTGCAGAAAGCTTTTCTCCAGTGTATTTTTATTAGGGATTCCTGCCATCATATCAACATACAAAACAATCAGGATGTTGACATATAGAAATGTGAAATTCACTGTACAAAGATAAGGCTCAAGTTACAGGTATATTTTCCCCTTAGTCTCCATGAAATAAAACCATTTTTAATTCTTCCCAGAGTTGTGTTTATAAATGTTAGACAAACCACAAAATAGATTTCAAGTACATAACATTTTACAATATAATCCAAGCACAGACAGAAATACAAAATATTGTACCTATAGATGCTTCATAATCCAAGTCTGTCATCCTCACCAATAATATACTAGACTGCTACTCTCTCTGAATATGCCCAACCATATCCTTCTGTGTGTATTATCTGGCCCTGGCCTTTAAGTTACAGGACTCTCACGACTTTCAGTTAAATTACTTTGATAGACCAGAGAATATCAGGAAGGAAGGGAAGAATTTTAAAAGGCCAGGCCTGAATATATGCACATGGTTAGTAAAGGCAGGCACATGTGCACACACACACACTTGCATTTAACCCTACATAAAACCTCACTGCACTGCACATTTTCTGAGATTATGTTCTCATGCAACTTAGCTATTTTCCGATAGAGTTAAATCAAGCATAACAATACTCCTACTTCTGGAGTGCTGTAATTTACAGGGACAAGACTACATTTTAGAGCATGGGATCTAACTTTTTTTAAAAAAATAATTATCAGACTTATATAGGAGCCTGTACAGAACCATGTCTCCATAGTCCAGCAGGATGCCAGGTCTCACAGTCTTCACCACTCAAAACACCTTTTCTGACACCTTTGTTTAGAAACAATGCAAGTGAATAATTTCCTGTTAAGGCCAAATGTCTACTTCAGTTCATTCTCCATTTCTATTAGGCTGAATGATTATTACCTCATGGGATAGGATCATTTAGCTGCAAGTAGCACAAGAAGAAATACACATCAAGTAACTAATCAATAATGATTCTTCTGAGGAACAGATTGGCAATGAAAAACAAAGACAAGAGAAAACAAGGTAGTTGTTTAATTTAGCATTTGTTGGTTGGGAAATGAATAGCAATCCAAAAGTTCTCAACTGAGAAAAGGAACTCCTAAGCCCTGTAACTATTTTTTCCTTTAAAAACTGGAGAAGATTAGAAGGGAAGGAGAAATCCTCTAAGGAAATTGCTGTTTTCAAACTAGACATTTGCAAAGGCTTACATGAGAAAACCAAGCAAAACCAATTCTCTGATATTGAAACTAAACGAATTTATTCAGTAGGAATTAGAGATGTGTTTAAAATGTGTTAAATGCACATCTAATAAAACAGCCTTAAATATATCTCCAATTCATAAATGTCTAAGCAGGAGAAAGATTCTTGAGGCCAAAATCAGAGTTCCCTAGTTTAAATACAAAACACATCTGCACTAAGATTGGGGCAGGGTGAAGAATAAAAACTTTCTCCTTTCAAATACAACCTCTGTGGTACATTTGAGGGACTTGAAATGTTCTCATCATAGACAAGATTTTACTTAAGCATATTGTCTAAGCTATATTGGAATAACTTTAGATATATAAATCTGTGTTACATGAAACAGCATTAGATCATGTAACTGGGCTTGTAATAACAGGGAAAAAGGGTAAGTATGCTGCTACATGTGAAAAGAAGCATATTAGTATGCACAAAAAATATGTTGTCTTACAGATTATTAATAACAGGCATCAAAGATGAAGATGCATCTCTTAAAGTGTTTAAGCCTTTAACTGTGAGTCACTAGAATACTTTTATGTCAACTGCACAGCCTAACGCTTTGCTTTTAAAAAGGAATAAATTTTTCTTCTCTATCATTTTTAAAAGTTGGTCACTCACCTACTGATTTAGCTAGGGTTTTAGCTTTTTTTTTTTTTCCCTTTTTTTTTTTTTTGCTACTTACTATTATCTTTTTCCATGTTATGTACAATAATCTACATTTAGACTGAAGACTCATTCGCTTCCCAAACGTACTTGGACTATCTTGTAGGGACTTTCTACAGCACTTATAAAGTATAAGACAACCTGACAGGTTAGAGGAAGGATCATTACGTTCAGTTCTGCTTACCTCCCCAAGCTTTACAACTGTGTCTTTCAGAAATTCTTCTGCATACTTCGTGTCCTTTCACCTCCCCCAGGCAGCCCCTACTGAACCTGAGTAAACTTTCTATGTATTTCCCAAACCACGGTCCCTCTGTATAGAGCTATATTAAACTCATTCATTCTCCAGCCAGTAGTTTAAAAACAAATCATTGCTAAAACACTAGAAACACCCTACATGCCCTTGTGCATTATTCTTACCATTTTGTACATTTAAATAACATCAGAAGTTGTCTTTTGCTAAAAATTTACCAAAATATTTTAAACACATAAAAATGTAAAAAACCAAACAAACAGAAAACCAAACCACAAACAAAAACCCAGCATAAACATTGCTTGTATAGGCATTGGTTAGAAGAGATTGCTGCACTAAGGAATATATTCAAAAAAGTTTTTCTTCCAGTGTCATTGGATTTAGTGTCATGGATTGAAAGGTTAAGGACAATGAAACTTATTGTGACCCCATCTTATATGATGTAATAGATGAGCAGGGAGTCTGAAATGCAATTAAAATAAAGCTTCTTCTTGGTTATTGAAAAGTGACTGTATCAGCCTGTAAGTAAAGGGGCAATTTAAGTATGTAAAGGGAACTTAACAACCCGAAGAGTCTGTAATGAACTGGATATGAAGACAGCTACTGACTGATGGCCCCAGGGCATTATGGAAAGCTGGCACTAACTGAAATTTTGAATATAGCCCTTAGTTGTATCATATTTATTTAAAAATTAAAAGCTGCCCAGCATGTCACGAATGAAGTTTATTTTGCAAGCCACCCACTGCCTAAGGGGGCAGTAATATTCAATATGAAACTGCTGAAACTCCGGTGTTTGACGGATTTCATGGAGAAAAGAGATTTGAAGGTCCGACTCCAAGAGAACAAGGAGAAGAGGGAACACAAACAACAACAGTCCAAGGCCTACAAGCAGAAGTCTGGAGAAACTCTTCACAAAGGCATTCACCTCTATGTTGCCCATTAGAAAGTCATAGCTCCACCTAAGTGCTCTCCGAGCTTCTTTTAGTTCTTCCTCCTCTGCAATCAAAAATGCATTTTCATCTGCTTCGAGTTCCTCAAATGAATCTGTATCATCTTTCTCATTCTCTACTCTTGGACAGGTATCAAAGAGCATGTCAATCTCATCATCAACAGGAGTGGGCAGCAAGCTGGCATTAGGATTGTATACCAGTTCTGAGATGGTTAAAGGTTCCTCTTTCATCTTCTCTTTGTGTTCAATGGCAAGATCAACATTCTCTCCAATGTCCTTAACTGGGGAGCTTGAAGTCACAGGTACTGAAATCTCATCTTCCTTTGGCAGTTGGATACCTGAAAAAATGGGATGAAAATAGTGATCCTAAATTTCTGCCTTCCTGGTAGCAAAACTCAACCTTCCAATGGTATCTACCAGAGGCTGGAAAGAAGATTCTGCAATGACTTTGTATATGGAAACCTGACCATACACAATTAGCAAAAACTGGAAAAGCTTTTTGAAAAGCTCCAGAAGAGGGCAACATCTTTTACAACACTGTAGTACACCAGATCTACTTAACTTTGTCTGATGCAGCTACTACTAATAATGATGTAATGCAAAACAGAAACCAGAACAGCTCATTCTCTACTGGCAATCAGAATTCTGATATAAATGAATACCTAGTACATATGTGAATTGGTGCTATTTGGTGTCTAATATAATAATAACAACTACAACAACAACAACTCACCTTTATTTCTTGGAGATGAATGAAGGGAAAGTGATAAGATAATGGCTGAGGTTGAGAATTTTTAATAGAGCATGATATTAAAAAGAGACAATAGATTATCATGATAAATTCACGTTAATGGTAGAGAGAATAAAAGGAAAGGAAGGTTGACATACAGTATGAGGATTAGGTATCATTGAAACGGAATGAAAATGCCTCACCTCTTAAAAAAGGTCCCTCTCCTCATGTCTCATTTTTCTTCCAGTCACGTCTCTGCTCTTTATACTCACAGTCTCTTTTCTCCCTCTCCTTTAAATTTCTCTCTCCCCCTTACAGAGGATTCTTTCTTAGCCTTACTGGCATGCTTGTTTCTTGTGACCCCACTCTCTGCCCAAGCTCTCTCCTTTTCAAAATTTACTCCCTTTTTTCCAGTCTACACTAACAGCAGTAAGTCTGCAAAAAAGTCTAGCTGTTTCACAGCTACATCAACACTGGAGTGACTGCTCTTAGTCGTCATTTGCAGGAGTGGAAGGGAGGAGAGTTGGGCACAGAGCTCAGACAAAGTGATCAGAAAACAGTTTTAAATTTGTCCCACGTCCAACACTCATTACCATCATCAGATGCCATTTATGTGCAAAAGGAATAGACCATACACAGTACAGTCTGTAAGCAACAGTAATATATAACAATACTTAGTACTTCTTGGTTTGTGATGTTAAGCACCGCTCCATTCTTTACTAAAGACTAATCCAAATACAACATATAGGTAAGGACATAGCAGGTAAAACCAATACAAGGTTACATGACTTGTCCAACAAGTAACTCAGGAAGTTCATGTCAAAGTACTATGTAAAATTCAAATTGGCCCAATTCTTTGATTTCAGCAAAAGATCTCTGTAAAAGATAGCAAACTGACATCATCAGAGATTCATTCCAGTTTTAGTGCAGTAAAGGTTAAGGTTCAGAGACTTTAAAACAATGTGGTATAAAAGAAAATGTATTATTACAAAAAAAAAAAAAGTAATCAGAAAAAGTGGTACATCTCCAGTGCTAATTATGCTAGATATATAATGGGTTTCAGTGTGAAGTAAAAGGGTCTCAGCAAGCTTTACTGAAGTTTTCTATTAAAGGATGGCAAACATATAAAAAAATTAAGCTAAACAAAAGGCCCATTGTGATCATTTTGAGATGAGTGAAATAAAGCATGGCCTGAACATGGAAGAGATTAATTACTGCTCTGTAAACATATGATACAGGACAAAAATTGAAAAGCAAAAATCCCAATCATAAAGACATCTACAATTTAGGAAGATAAACAGCTTAGATGCATTTTGAATCACAATTCTAAGCTAAAATTTTAAATAGTAACAACAATAATTGACCAAAAATTCTGCGAAGAATCTCACTTTACAATCAGAAGCCTTCTCATGTTTTTTCTTGAAAATGTGACTGATTTTTTTTTACATTATTAGTCCTAAGAACTGTAAACACCATTCACTGTACTGAAATTATTAACTTTGCTTCTGAAACCTACTTTCCTTCTATTTCTCTAGATAGCAAAAGAATATTCTTACACCATTGGCTACTGATCATTAAACTAGCAGTAGGCATAACTACATTTCAGCAACGTGGTTCACTCTAGACTTTCTCATTGTTACAAATTTTGCATTTCTTGAATGACAAGTTCTTAGAATCTCTATTTTCTTTTTTTTTTCCTTTGACATCTATCATGACTACCATGCTCAGAATGGGACATATCCACAAAAATCTCAGTTTCATAACTGATACCAGATTTTTGCACTATCAGGTCACTCAGCAATAAACCTGCCCTGAGCCAGATACAGGAACATTACCACATTCTGCCAGAGCCCAAAATACTCATTATTTGCAGAAAAAATTGCCAATATAAAGTTAACCTGTTAAAATTTTGTAAATTAAACTAAACAAGCAGATTAATATTTTGCGAGACAGAATCTTAGAGCTGCGTTAGGAATCTTAAAGCTTGTTACAACACTTCCACATGGAAATATCTTCCATAGGACCCTGCTGTATGCCAGAGTGCCTGACTGTTACCACAAAATCCTCCATGCGACCTCTGCAGCATTGTTAGCACATCCTCCAGACAGTCAAAAGAGTAAGTAAGGTACGTGCTAAGTTACCCCAGTTTATAGACTATCCAAAAACTGGGTGAGCGATGGCTTGTTAATATCTGGCAACTTTAAAATTATACTGAACTTAATATCAATTGAGATGAAATGCCAATAAATGCAACATAAAATATATAACATAGTACAAATATTTCTAAAAGATATAAGAAATGACAGAAAACCTGCACTTTAAACCTACTTACATTAAATCACTCCTTGAACAAGCTAGCTTGCTCCTTACCTGACAACTTTCTGAATCCTCTTCTTAGTTCATGTTTTTATGTGTCATGTTACATTCATTACAGAAAACCTCTTCACTACAGAACACCGTCCTCAGGAAGCATCCCACCCTTCAGTAGAGCACATTAGCTACTAAAATTCATTTCCCCTTTTAAGTCTTAAAAATGCCCCAGACAGATCTCTCCCCCTGTAATTTGTTCTCTTTTCCTGCTCTCTAGGAGATACACTGGCCATGCCTCCAGGTGAGGTTTCACCTTCTGGCTAAATCAACCAAAAAGACCATGTCTGCTTCCTCTCATTTCATCCCTGAGCAAGCCAGCTTTTAAAGATAACTTAGGAAAATAACTGTTTTCTAACTGGATTAGTTCTCTGATGGTTTTTCTTCCTGAACTGGCTTGTCACAAGCGCAGCACATTACCAGGGACAGAGAGAGAGCAGGAGTGCTCCTTTCACCAGCACCTAGCCAGCAGATATGCGCAGAAATGAAACGTTGTCCTCAAAAAAGAAAATGCAGATGTCTCCTCATTAGCTAAATTTGATTGCCTAGCTAATAATTCATTGCCTCAACTAATCTGTGCTCTCCTATCACAGCCATTTTAGAAATTCATCACATTTCAGCATGAAACATATTTTGTGCTGGAACTTATTGTCTACACCATTCTTTGTACTAACAAATATACTTGCCACAGTCAAGAGGAGGATACAAACTGATTGAAACTAGACATAACAGGATATAGAATCACAGAATCATAGAATTGTTTAGGTTGGAAAAGAGCTTTAAGATCATCAAGTCCAACCATCAACTAACACCACCATGCCCACTAAACCATGTCCTGAAGCCCCACATGTACATGTTTTTAAACACCTCCAGGGATGGTGACTCCACCACTTCCGTATGAACACTAAGAGATGAGAACAGATTTGGGGGATCTCTCTCCAAAGCATACTGTAACAGCAGGTAATTATGGATCATCAACAATTCTCTGAGTCACTTGAGAGTTGCACTCATGATATCTTAAAACATAAATGCCAAAATTTTTAAACTCTGGAGCCCAACACTAAGCATCTGCACATATCTTTAGATACACAAGTACAACAATTTGATTTTAAAATGTGCTTTTCACTTTCTTTTAATAGGAGTAAAGGTAAGTTGAGCCACTTACTTGGGTACCTTAATATGGATTAAAGGACCTAATTTTAACCTCCCAAATTTGAGAATCCTGGCCATAGGCTTCTCTATACCTGCTTAGGTCAGTAATATATCTTCATCATGTTTCTCATCACAGAGAGGACAGCTGCAGCTACTGCAAAGAAAGGTCACCCCAATTTATGATTCTTGAGCCTTCTCTCCTTCCCCAGAGTAAATTCCAGTGTGCATAACATACATAGTGAACATAAACAAGAAAGGTCATATCAACTTTCATTAAAACTGTATTTTTTTCAAATAAGTGGCAAATTTCTGATTTTGTGATTAATCTGTAGATAGAAGGCAGTAGAGAAACCTTTTCAGATCAGTGTTTTCTGAAGAGGTTGTATTAAAATTGGAATGTGTCACACTTCCAAAGCATACATCAACTTTAAAGTCCACCATTTAGTTTGAGCGCATAACAAGAATTTTCAACTGTTTAAGTATTGTTAAAACATACTAAATCAAAGTAACTGTGTTTTACATCAGCCAAATATAAGTGTAAATAAATAAGGTTTTAATATAAAAAATTGAAAATTTAGAATGGGCATTAACTGCTGGTGTTGCAAGCTCATTTGATATTTAAAAAATAAAATATATGAAGCTGTTCTTTTTGTGCCTTCTTATTCCCTATAACACCACAATATTTACCAAGTCAAGGACTGAGGAAACAATTAGCTATTAACCATGGTCAATGTAAGCCCACAGCAAAGTTCCAGTCATGTTGCAATATACAGATAAGTATGTTGGACCACTCAGATTTTGTTAGTGTCAAAAGATACAAGTGTAACTTCATTATGGCATATATCATTTAAAATGCTTATGCAGGCACAGGAATATCCCATTAAGGCACCGAAATTCTAAATCATTCTACAGTATAATAAATATTCCAGTGACACAAATTGAAGAAAGGAGCAAGTTTTCGGATTATTTACTTTTTGGTTAGCCTTCAAGAGAGTCAGTTATCTGAAGTAATAGAACCAGGTTAAAAGAAAAAGAAATCCTCAAAATCTTCCGATGGAAAAAGAGAATATAAAAGCTAAAGCAAGCCTGAAGCCAATATCCTTTAATTACTCTACAACATTGCTGCAAATCCTTTGCTCCTATTACTACATAACAATTATTTTGCTACTACCTTTATAAGGCTATAATTTTATATAATTTGGGGGCCTAGATTTTGAAAAGTCTACTGTTTCTTCGGTAATAGTTGAAATTTATACTGTGTTTAGATTTAAAGGACTATGACTTGGTATTAAATTACATTTCAGAAGAACTTCTTCCTTCCATTCTTCAATTTATATTTTTACCCTCAATTTACATTTCATAGGCCAGTATCTTTTAATACATATTACTGGAATATCAGGCAAATAAGCTCAATTTTATTTCTTATATATCTATAGCAAAAATTTGCCACACTTTTCTGGCAACTGGACAAATTTTATAGAGCCAGAGAGATCTCATTAGCCCAGCCATAACTCAGTAGTACCCTTCCACTAAATACTGTGATTGTTCCAAACCTCTAAGTTGCTACAGCAGATAGGAATATGAACAGCTGAATAAAACATGAGTTTACAGTGGTCATCTGCTGCGAACATGAACGTGCAAGAGGTCTGACATAAATGTTGTCAGCTGCTAGTGTTTCTAAAGGGGCCAAAACCAGCAGCTGAGGATTAGCAGGATGAAGTGCAGTCCCAGCTCCACCATTCTTAAGAAGCTGCAGTTGCTGGAAATACAGCACCCCAGAAAAATGTATCCTCTGCTTATTAAAAAATTCAATTCACACATCGTCTGGTGGCTGAATATACTGCACACAACTTTATTTACCAGACATGCAAACACAATTACATACCTGTAAAGGCTTCGTATATTGGAGAAAGGAACAAGTGTGAAGATTTCCTTCTTTTAAACAGAGAACTGAAAAGTTAGATATGGTCCAGAAAGCGCAGCACTGGGGATACTACATGTAGGTGTGTAAACAAGTAAGGCCAGCCAGGCTGCGATTAGGACAGTTCCTTCCTATCTCTTTTACTGCTTCCTGTAGAAATATTGTGTATTCCTTTGTTTATTTTCAATGTGAACAAAATTTATTTGTACTATGAATAGAATGACCTTTTAGAGGGAAGGAGAGTGTGGCTTTCTCACATGAGCAAAGTACATGGATGTCACAAAGAAAATGTAGGAAAGGGAAACAGAATCTAGAATTGCACTAAACTCAAATATTGCCCTACACAGGATCTGTATCAAAGCATGGTCTGCATCAAAGCATGATCTGCATCACAGCTAGATGTCCAACCCTCAGAAGTAGGAGGCCATAGATCCCTACCTTACCCACATCCTATGCCCATAGAAGACACCTGTTCTAGCTTTGCAAGGGGAGTAAATTGATGATAGTTTACAGTAACCTCTTTTTAGGCAGTGACCTGGCTTTCCTGGTGGCCGTTCCCACTTGTTTTAGTCTTACGGGAGCTTCTAGAAGGGAGCAAAGCCCTGTGACAGTTGCCAGCTCATATCAGTTGCAAGCGCTGTGATTCTGCAGCATTACAACTCACCTCCCAGCTGCGTTGTGGGTCACGGTGTTCAACTAATGTCACAGCTAGCACAGCAGCCGGAGACTGCCACCCTGCTTTTCACACCCCACAAAGGGCACCCAAAACGCAGAGGTAGACACAAAACCAAGCACGCAGCACAGCGGGCATTCTGGGGTGCCTGTCTCTACCCTCCCTCTGGCCTGGCAGGAGCCCATTCCAGCACTGCTGACCCCATTTCAGAAGCAGGACTAAGCAGCGAAAAGGCTGAGGGTAGTAGCAGGGAAAGAGAACTGCGTATCATAGGAGCAGGGATGAGAAGGCAAGATACGTCCATCAGCAGCTCAGAGAAAGGGGAGAAGCTGGTGAAGAGGCTGCAGTGACTCAGAGTCTAGCACCAGGCCAAAGGGAGCACCTCTGAAAAGAGGTGGGCACTGCTGTGAAAGCTTAGCACCCGAGAAAAGGACAAGCGGGACATTTCAGCATGCCCGCTTAGCTTGGGTGAGCCCTCCTGGCGCAAGGCAGCATTGTTCTGAAGCAGTCACAATCTCAGTGGGGTTCTCCCAACGAGTTTTGCCCACTGCCATGAGTTTTGCACAAGCTGACTCCAGTCCTTAGGTTTCATATGCTGATATACAGGTTTTGTATGCTGATACACAGGTTTTATATGCTGATATACAGGTTTTATGCATATGTACACCAAAAGGAATAACATCCTATAAACAGTACAGCAAAATCAAGGTTTTTAAGAACCAATGTAGCCCCAGTGCACACTTCTGTTACTAGACTGGTGTCATGTTAAACCAAGATGGCTTGTACCTATTTGGAGCCAGCATTTAACCTCTGAGGTGTTAGAATAAAAAATACCTGTAAATACTAATGCTTTTTCAATTTTGGTACCTATTTTTGAATCAAGGGAGCTAGGTGCATTGTCATAGACACTACAGTTTCCCCTGAGTGGTGAATTCATGAAGCAAAGGCAGCCAGGAGCTGTTGCTACTCAGAGACAAATCACTGCAAGAAGCAAGTTCTCCCATATCTTCTGTGCTTACTGCTTTCTGATTTTCAGATGCCAAAAGTATGAGAATATTCTGGTCTTTGCCAGAACATTCTCAGTTAATTCTTCTGTAAATACTCATTTCTGAAATGAAGATTCAATACAAAGGCATAGTTTTATATAGGTGCATGGAAACTGAAATCTGTCAGCCTATATATGCAAAAATACCAAAAGTAAACAGTACCACAGAAAGCATGGAGAAACAAATTCTGAAATCTCAAACTATATTAAGGAAACAGAGACATATAGATTGACAGAACCCATCTTTGGCTAAGGGATTTTGGTATAAAAACAAGAAAAAAAACCCACCTTCCTTTTGGTTGCTATCCAAAACAGTATTGAATACTTTTTGTTCCTTGGGTTGCACTCCTGTTACGCATAGTGAAAAAGAGATCGGAATCAGACTCCTTTCCCCACACCACCCCGTACTATTATTCAGTATGTTGAATTGTTCAGTATCTAGAAAAATAAAGCCAACAAAGTTGTGATCTGGCAACCCAACCCACTCAGTGGCAGTAAAACGCTAAACTGTATCCACTGCTTTATTCAGCTGACATTGAAAATTTGTTACCAACCTACCTGCTAATTTAAGAACTATTTAGTTTTGTCAGAAGTTATCATAGTTGCAAATTATTTCTCCTTTACAGTCCAAGAAAATCACAAGGGCAAAATTCCAGTCATTCATTTGTTAGCAGTTAACAAATAAATCCACAATTTATGTAAGATATTACAACAAACGCTGTTTAAGTTTAATCTCATTCATTCCCCATTTGCAACTCTGCTCCTGTCAGTAATTCATCCTTATTCTCTGCTATACTAGTCGTAACATGTCTTTCACAGTACAGTTCCTTTCCAAGAGACCACTATTAGCATAACAAACTGGGGGGGGGGGGGGAGGTTTAGGTAAAAGAAATGTAAATTTACCAGCCCTTCTGGCTGTGATCTTGGAGCCATGCCGAAGTAATCGAATGCATACTTCCTTGTTGCAGTGGTTAACCATCCGCAAATGAATGCTTCTCTTGGTTTGGATTTTTACAAGACATTTCACCATTTTGACTATTAGTTCCTCTTCTCAAAGTCTTGTAAAGGCTCAACCCATACCAGCTTTGACCTTTTATTGAGTTCCCACTGAGTTTTAAGAGACTAACACAAGTCACTCTCAATGAATCAAATGACAAGCTTCTAACGTAGCCAACAAAAATATCCCAGTAGGGAACAGAACGAGAGGTTATTTTTAAACATTTCCAAATGCCTCATAACGTACAATACAAACTTCCACAGCATCCATCTCAGTTAGCAGTTGCTAGCATAACAGCTGAACCACACACACAAGCATAAAAATATCCAAGGCATCAAAATGTAGTGCAGTGAAACAAAAGGCAAGCATTAAGCGTCTGCTTTTCACAGAACAAAATGACACACCATTATTTTTCTGGAGAGCTTCAATTTGGCCACTGATGTCAGTTCCCTACCACTACCTGGGAAATATTTGCAGAAAATGTATAGATACAAAAGTAAAAATCCTATGCTGTGGTTACAAACCTTAGTCACAAGGCAAGCCAATGAGATGAAAATGCTTTCATTTCAAGACTAGAATCAAAGCTGACCTGCCTGTGTATAAACAAGAAGAGAAATTTCCTAAGTTTGGGAAAAATGTCTCTCTTTGCATATGTACTCCAGTTCCCATTTGTGGACAACTATTGGACACACTCATATCCACCAGAAAGAAGTGTTGCTTCAAAAGGCTAGGCGCTTCCCCATCCACGTCCAACAGAGATATGCAGGCTCCTAAAAAAGGCATGACGCACATATGCTGGCTGCTGATAGCTTGCTCCAGCTGGAATGCAACCACATGCACAGCATCACACTGTCCTAGTGGAAGAGGAGCTCTTACTGGGTCCACTGAAACCACAGAGAGGAGATAAACCGGAAGGAGTGTACTGGTGGGGATGTAGTCTCTCACTTCCCAGAATACTTACCTTTAATGTTTACAACATGTTGTGCCATCTGAGTCTTCATTATCTGATGTCCCTGTTCCCTCTGCACCATAATGTCAATGATGTGCATGCAAATATGTGGGAAAGAAGGGGGCAGGGGAGAGAGTCCTGCAAATGTGTGTTTTACACCAAGTGATATCTCTCATGAAAGACATCTGCTTCAGTGGAGCTTTTGAAAGCATCTTTACGGTGGCTCCTTTCCCCTGCCTGCCTCGCCCACATAGTATGAATATCCAGCAGTGCTCCTTTTTGCTCCTTCCTCCTGCAGGGCAAACACTCTTCTCTTCCCTCCCTTCTCTGCAAGCACTTCCTTGTGGGTCTGAGGAAAGATCAAGTGCCCCTTTGCTTCCTATCTCCATGCTGTCACCACTTCAGACGCAAGATGTTTTTCAGGGAGGATTTTCCAGACAAGGAGTCTGCTTCTCTCCTGCAGAGCTGCCTGGGACTCTGTGTGCAGAAGAGGGCCAGAAAGGCGACGGGTCTACTCTCAGTAACTAATTGGTTTTGCAGCTCTTGTCACTCTCCTCCTTCCTAAATTGCTAATCTAGTTATTACACAGCTGAAAGACTAATGACTGGTCGGAACTGTGACAGAGACCCTTAGCATTCATGCCCCATTACAGAGGAGGCAGAAAACAGCGGATGGTTACATAACTTCTCTTAAAATCAGAAAGTATGGTTTACAAAAGCAAAAACAATCCCCTCTCAAAACCAGAAAACTAAAACTAATAAAACACTCTTCAAAACTAATATCCTTCCTCAGCCGGTGAAAATAGTGAACAGGAAATATCTATTCAAGCATAACAATTTTAACATATTTGTGAAAAGGAAGTATATCACCTGTCTTCAGATTTTAGAGGTACCTTATTATGGTGATGGGGGAAATGTTGTTTAGTTTGTAACAAAAGTAGTGATCTTATTTCATAGACACATGGGATGGTAAACACCTGGAAATCTGAGAATTTGTAAATAAGTCATGAAGGAAAGCTAGCAGAGCTAATTCTTGTTAGCATTTGGTATTGTTATCTTTAAGCGAAAGGTTTGCTTGTAAACAAGTTGTTCTCAGACCTTGTAGGGCTCAATTACATGGTTAGAGGACTGTAAATCCAAGTTAGTTTTTTGAACACAGACACAATGACGCATGCAGTGATGTTAAGATCTCCTGAGGCCAGAACACTCTTTGGGACACTGCCAGAAACTTGCAAGACAAAGTGCGCAGTAATGGGAGAAACTTAAGATGACCAGACTTTATTCCATAAATGAGAGAACTACCTCAATGCTAAAAAACTACCAAAAAACTGGTAGAAAATTCCATTACATATAACCTGAACTAAGGATGCTCACTTTGGCCTCCACGAAGTTTAATGGAATATTAGAAGAACTTCATTATCTCTGCAGACCACAAGAATCTAAAAATAGAACTGCTATTTTATTTAGAAAAGCTGTCAAGAAATCTGATGAACTCCTACATATTACAATTTTTTATATCATATACCCACACACAGAGCAGGTACAATAAGCTAACAGGAGTATTGCTTCTGCTGATTTCACAGGGAAAAGCTGTTTGATGCTATATGACACAAGACATTTCATGATTCTCTCTGATGTATTAAGATAAATTGTGTCTCATGTACAGCAGGTATGATTTTAAAAATACAACTGTTGACAAGCTGTGTATTAGTTCTACCCAGAGAAACAGTTAGCAATAACCCAATAATTTTTTTTCCAATAAAAATTAAAAGTAACAACACTGAGCTGTGCCCAAGGAAAAAAGTGGACTAGATTACCTGTTACAGTGTTCTTGCTGTACAAGTGTAACATGTAAACAGATACTTTACATTATTTCATATTTTACTAGCATATTTTTAATATTTATTCATACTACTATTCATAAGTGGCCAATTTCTCATGCGTTGTTGCCTAAGCTGTACCCACAAAAGCTCCATATGCCTTTGTTCTACAACAAAAGCTTACACAGATGAGAACCCACACACACAGACAACTAGACTGGTAGTAGCTGGTGTGTGCTCATTCCCATACATGCATGTAAGATGCAATAAAGACTCCACATTATAAAGTAAAGATAAGTAAAGATATCATTCACACCAATTAATTGCCATTAATGCAATATTTCTTAGACTTGAGTGACACACAAAAATAAGTTAGCTAAAGGATAAGAGCTCTCCATACACAACTCAGATGCACAGGCATACAACTTCATAACAAAAAAACCCTGAAAAGATCAATGAGGACATCTAAAAAATGTGTAAATCTGGGAAGGAAAAAATTGAGGAACATGGACTTCAAAGAGGAGAAATTCAGAGTGAGTCTGTGCCATCAACTCTCTCTTTTCTAAAATAAAGTACAAGGTAGATCAATCAACAGAATGACTGAAGCACGCTACTTTCACTTTAGTTGCTCCAAAAGCAAGAGTCAATGTCACCAGGAAAATAATTCATGTATGAAACCTGAGCACACAAGTATCATGTGACTTAAAAGAAGTTTTTATTACTTTGTCAAAACCACATTAATACCATATGATTTAGAGGCATGGTTTTGCTTTTTTTTTTTTTTTAATTGGACTATGCAAATAAGTGAAGCCCTGATAGCATTTGGTGCTTGGAAATCCAAAGACAATGATCTACTATCTGCAAAATAATTGCCAAGTGATCAGGACAGGCAATAATCTGTCCCACCAAATCAGACAGTGAAAGAAGGCAGCCACACAATTCCTATAGCAATACCAAAAGAAATATAATTTGTTCAACTGTACATGGAACAAGGACCACAGAAAGGACATAACAGGACCATTCAGAAGGACCTAATTTGGCCATCTGTGATGAAGATGAATTTTGCAATCACACTTCTGGATACACTTCAAACTTTTGTAGCTAGGTGCCGTTTGAAGAATGTCTTTTAGGTTCAAATGATCTCTCCAAGCGTACCTGACACTCAAACATGTAAAATCTAATTCCATGTGATAACCTTCTACGCACGACAGTAATTTTATGGTTGCATCTTTACACTACCATGCCTCTTTCCTCCTCCTGAGACAGAAAGGACATTGGTGCAAAACAAGAGTCAGCAACAAGGAATGTGAAAGCCTGAAAAATCTTAAGCAGTAGCAACAAAGCACCGACAGATGACCAGCAAAACCTAAGGCATGAGGGCTTGGGATTAGTTTTTTAATTTGATAAAATATGTATTGGCTCATGGCCAATCTCTTAGGTAAGTCACTTACATAACTATAATTTAAAATAGGAATAAAAGCACATTTAAGTAAGAATACCAATTCAAATCTAGGTGCTTAAATTAGTAATTGGACAGTTGTATATGGCCTCTAAGTGCAGACTTAAGAATTGTGTCTTGAAGAATGAGATACCAATAGACAAATTCAGGATATTTTTGCTTGCCATTCTAATACAAAATAAAATGCTATTACTTGTTTTCAAATCGTCTTGCATAAGTCTCAGCTGCTAAAGTAACTATTAGAGTGATATCATGGGCATACACTATCTTTCTTCCCACAAACAGTGGTCATTTATGACCATGTTCAGTCAGCACACCCTTTCTTACACGTCTTGCAAAACCACTGGACAATTCAGGCTTTTTGGAGGACAGCTTCACTTCAGCATGACAGCCAGAGTACATTTGTAAGATGAAATTTCATGCAGGGGAATGGCTGGGCTTTAGTTGTTTTTCAATATTTGATTGCATTGTGTTTTTATTTTCCATCTGAAAGGATTATCTTAAGGACAACAAGGCAAGCTGAAGCTGCTCAAAATCGCCTGCAGACTCTGCTATCACCATCTCTGGTGGCTTTGTCCCCTAGCAACTACCAAGTAATTGACACAAAATCTTCCCTCTCACCTGCCAGTTTCTGTTAGTTCAGTTTCATGCCACCCAGGCTTAGCCAACTCAAGAGTTCGTCTCTCCAGAATTTTCAGGAAGCAGAAGTATTTACTCAAGACACTGAGGCCACCTTATTTTTGGCCATGTGTTTTGCTCATAATATATAAAGCCAATTTAAAATTAAGAAGTACCTTTTGCTCAGTTAAAAGACAAAGGTGTGCACTCTCCTGAGTCTGTGCAAGGTATGCACAGCTGACAGCCCTATTATAGCCAGATCTACCAGCAGGTTGGTTGGGCTGATCTACACAGCACAGTGCAGCACAGTGTGAAAGTCTCAGCCATCAGCAGCTGGAACATCCATATGCATACGGCAGCACCTTGCAGAAATACGAGCATGGGTGCTGGAAGCTGCATTAGCCAACCCATGCAGCAAAGGGACATCTGACCTAGGCAGGGCTGCACCGTGCTCTCAACAACATCTGCAGGCTCTTTGGAAAGCACCCCAGGGTGTCCACCCCCACCTCAGGCCTCGACATTTAGAGAGATGCCAAGGCTGTTTCACACGTGTAGCACACTAAAAGCAGTTTCCCAATGCAGTTGAGTCAGTCCCAGGACTAGCTGCCTCCCCTCTCCCCACCTCCTGCTTCTGTCCTTGCCCTTGCACAGGACCTTGCCCAAACCTCTCTGATAAGCCACTTAAGGGTTGAGCCAGGCAGTAGTGGGACACTGTACAGTTAGGGGATTGTGGTTGGGTGGGTGGTTTTTCTGGGTCAAGGGGTAATTTATTTTTTTTTAACTCCTTCTCCCAGTTCACTCTGGGGTGATTAGTGCTGGTGCAAGAAGATGGGAATCCACAGAATTGGATTGAGTGCACATGGGGAAGAGAGCCAGCATCAGCGTCAGAGAGCTGTGAGATCAATTCAAGCTGCAATTTTATAATATAGCCAAGTTCGCCACATAAAAATACTGTAAAAGAGCTAAATACTATTAACTTAGCAGCTGGTGGTATTTAACTGTGCATAACATATTCTACAGGAAACCCACCAGCAAATATTTCTATTAAATTGTAGTAGAAACAACAAGCTGTCTAACTAAAAGGAAACATGACTTTCAAACTTATGTAATACATACATTTGAAACTATCACTCTCTGGTGATCATATAGCAATAATAAGTCAGCAGTTTCCAGAAATGGATTTCATTGCTTAGAGTTGTAAGTGTGGCACAGCAGCCTTACAAGCAGCAAGCTGTTATTACTCTGCAGTGATCGGAACTGCCTGGCAGGAGCACAGTGTTGGTACTTGGCTGCCAGAAAGTGAATTCTCAGATGCAGGTATTTCACAGCAGAGGTAAACGTAATTGTTAAAATTAACTACCTGTCATGTAGCTACTGCTACTTATTATAATAAGCTAAGTACACAGATAATCTAATTCACCCTGTTCTTACTACATTCAGTGTTGAAACCCCGAAGAATGAACAAAACCTGTTCATATCACTCCTATGAAATGAAATTATGAAGTACGGAAGTACTCTCATGAAAATGAACATATTTGCTCAGCTGTTTTCTGCTTCCCATTAACTGAACACAACAAAGCAACAGCAGAGGTCATATTTCCCAACTTCTGAAACAATTAGCTCACTACATCTCAAGTAAGAACTACTGTTAAGTTTTGTTCAGTTGGCTTCCTTTCTTCTTAGGAAGAATGCAGTTACCCTCATTTAAGATGGCTAAGATGTTCATACCATTCTTCGTAATGACTGGATCTCAAAAGATAGGTGTTGAATACGATTTTTAAAATATCAAGGAAGAAACAAATAAATGGAAAACCTTGTTCTACAAAATGCATTCAAACTGATC
Source organism: Haliaeetus albicilla (assembly GCF_947461875.1). Classification (NCBI taxonomy): domain Eukaryota; kingdom Metazoa; phylum Chordata; class Aves; order Accipitriformes; family Accipitridae; genus Haliaeetus; species Haliaeetus albicilla. The sequence continues at coordinate 31,273,041 of NC_091516.1, forward strand.
TTCAATAACATCCCTTTTTGTCCATGGGATTAAATTAGCATAGAATCTTTCCTAGCTGAGCTTCAAATAATGTCTCTTTTTGTCAATGGAATTAAATTAGCAGAGAGTTTTTCCTAACATTAGAACAGAAAGAAAGAAATATAAAAGTAAAGGGAAGGAAGAAAAACAACATACCTAGCTGTAAATTGCTGGGTTTCACTCCTGAGTAACTGCAGTTACTATTTAGTTAAATGGTGCTATGTTGAGATTATTTATTTCCTGTTAAATTCCTTTCACCTGACAATCTAAAAAAAGATTTTTGAAACAGAAAGCTCAACAGCAGTAACGTTCCTCACTATGTATCTCAGATGAGGTTTGTTCCTTGAGCTAGTGATCATTTCTCAGCATGACATGCAGAGGATTAGTGGTGTACTTCTAATGGAAATTACTAGATTTCTTCCATATCGCTGAGTCAGTAACATAGCTTTTTCCATATGTTTTAGAATAAATATTGGTAGTGTTTGGCAGGAATTGGGTAAGTGACTCACCTTTGTCTAAAGGAACCTCCTCCTCCTCACAGGGAGAAGGAAGGAGGGGCTGTAGAGGTTCCATGTTGATTATGAGTTGCTTGTTCAAGGAGGGAGAGCTGCGACTCTGGGTAATGCTGGTTCTAAAAGAAGGGGGAAAACAGCATCAGTTTATTCACAAGGAAACAACTGCAGTTCCATACATCTCATCTCAGAATTGTTTTGCATAAATTACACTAGGCCTTGAGCTATCATAACAAGTTCTGCACTTGAACGCGGCTTATGTGTTATGTTGCACCCTCAGCAGATATAGACCTTTCAATATCTGAAGTGCAAGAGAAAGTTTTGTGCTGGTTTACTTCTCTTTACGCAGCCTGACTCCTTTTCATCTTATGCAGGATTTCAGTGTGTTGTTCCTTCCACACTGCACAGCACACATCAGTATTTGGCTTCTTGGAAGGGGAAGGTAGAGAGGATACAAATAATTTTCTTGATGTTGTTCCATTGCCTCTGGGACTGGGTAAAGGATTTGTTATGGTTTGAGCACTCCAGACTAAAGACTAAAGCAGGAACAACCGTATCCCTTCAGTTAACAGATACACAGTGCGCTCATTCTCACGCACACCAGATACTGCCTCTACACCATGCTTCCAGGTGCTCAGGCTGGTTTTCTTTCTCGTCTTACTTGGCTCTAACAGGCTTTCCTGGTAGCAGGCGTTGAACTTTCTCAGGAAAGTTTGAGGAATGCTGTTGATTTACTTCAGTCATGAGGCTCATTAGCTAAAATCATATTAGTGAGAATATAAAATGGCTCTTTAGAGTAAGTTAACTAGGACTTACATGCTACAGGCCTGAAGCAAGAGTCCTGCAATAAATTTGAACTATTACATTATAAAATATTTACTTTTGACAGAAGCAAAGATGAAAAGGAAGAGGATTCTACTTGACTTCAAATGGTACATAGGTACAGTGAGGAAGTTTCAAAAAATGCATTTCAACTTTGCACAAAGACTCAACTTACAATTCCACATAGATAAACAAACTGAACAAAGCACCTGTTGCAAGTGAAAAGAAGGGACTGTGTGTTGCTGAGGATTTATGTAAACTTGGGACACAGATGTCCTACTCTAAGTCACATTACATATCATTAAATATTCTGTGGGGATAAACAAGCTTTCTTGCTCAATTGCTATGATTCCTTGCTCATTAATATATGCCCAAAGCTACTTATGTCCTCATTTGCATTCTGTGAGCAGTCTGTAATAGCTATTTAGTTTAAATTTTCACTTCCAAAGAAGTTTTTCTCTCAGATTACTGTAATTACAGTCACTGCAACCCAGCAGTACCTCCACAGGCTTGTTATGCAACCCCATGATCTTTGTGTTTGCTGTAGAGAGCTATCAAGCAACCCCCAAAATAGAAGTGCCTAGGAGCACACATAAGGCTCCTACTCCATGCTTATTTACAAAGATGTCTCCTTCAGGCATACCCTGGAATCAAAATATTAAATCATTCAGTGTGCATTTGTCAGACCTCTCCACCACATTAATGCTATATGACTACACGCTCCAACAGATTTTCAGTCCCTAGTGCTTTAAGTGTAATGTCCAAACACAAAGATACTGAACAGTAACCTCCTCACAACTGCATGTTTCTTTCTCAATGCAGCCATGTCACCACTGAATTGACTTTGAGGAAGGGAGGACAGGGAGAGAAAACTTTATATATATTTAAATATATATGTATATTTGCCTTCAATCATATAATTTCCTCTAAAAGTTTTGCATCCGAAAAACTACCATTTCCCACCCTGAAATCCTCTTTCACAGAGTAACGTGCTTCTGAAGCCTGCTTTTTTTTGAGCTGAAAATTTGCTTTTTGCCTACTTGTACTATTAGAAGGACAAGCTATCTACCTCTGTCTCCCATTTCAAAACCTGCACTATAAAAACACTTGAAATCATTAGACTTTTTCTTGGTCTTTCTAAGAAACTAAACTTGGAGCTACCATTATACTGTAAATGCAAGCATTTTAAGAAGGTTAATCATAAAAAATATACATTACTATTTATGGGTGTTAAATCCATATGAAGTTGCTCTATAAACTTATTTGCCCTCTGATCTGTTTCTTCATGTACACTACGAGTTTTAAACAATATGCTTAAAATACACTAAATAGTGAAAGCAAAGAAAAGCAAAATACAAGATAAAACATAATTTTACATTAAAACCCTTTCTTATACTCTGGAAAAAAGAAACACTATGGGAAGTAGGCAATAAGCTATTTCCTTATGTGAGTAACTATTTTCATTTAAAATGCATTTGTGTGCCCAAGTATTCTACCCTGCCTCAATGATGGACCTATATTCTGTCTTCCATGTTCTCAGTCAACACATTCTAGACTGTCACATACCCCGTTTTGAAGTGTAATCTGTAAAAGCATGTTCAAAAGCATCCCTGCATGGCCTTACTATTAATTACGTAGTAGGGCTGCACAACATATTTATAAATATTTGCTGCAAATATATTCCTACCCTTTAGTAAAGACAATCCACTTTTCTCTCAAATATAGATGGAATAGCCATATTCAATTAAAAATAAACCAAACACACACATCCTACCCCTGAAAAAAAATCACAATAAAAATAAGGATATGGCTGTAGAATGTTCACAAAGTTCAGTAACCTTTTTAAAAGTTTTTAAATAGCTTTTTTGTGCTGGCCTCTTTCTTGTTTTCTGAAGGACTTTAATTAGGTTCTTACCAATTTTCACTGTCACTACAATGAGTGATAAGGACCAGAAAGCATTAGTTTTCTTTTAAAATCTAGCTGCTTGTTTCTAACAAGCCAAATTTTTCTCTGAAAAAAAAGATTGTCTGATCTTTTTTCTCTTTACTGAATGAACTTCCTGCTTTTTAATCTGACTGCGTTATGCAAAAACTATCAAGTATACTGTTAAACATACCCATGTACCTACACTAAACAGAATCTTTCAAAACCAGGCAAGAACTAGGAATGAAATGAGAATGTACTTTTCTGTCAGGATCATGTAATAACAGTCTATGTCATAACACAGAAAATAATATAAGCTACTTATCTGACTGATTGATTAAACCCAGCTTCGAAGCAGCACAGATTAAGTTCCCTTGTGCAGGAGACAATACAGCATTGTCAGAATTTTTTAACACTGGCAACACATATTTCCCAAGACTTGCATGCCTCATTGTGGAATCTTAGAACAACATCCATTACATCTCACAGTAAAGGAAAGAGAATTTCTCTGTAGAGAACAATAATCCTCCTTAGTCCTTAAACTTTAATATTGAACGTCAAGACATACCTGTGAACTTCAGGAGGTTCCCTCTGGATTTTAGAGCTTGCCTCCACCACCTCTTTGGCTACTTTTCCACTGCATTAAAACATGAAATAAATATTCAAGCAAATACTAAGATGAGCTCATTACATGCCAAACACTATACATAAATGAACAATTAAGTTACATTCAAAAGAAAAAAAGGGAAAAAAAAATCCTATGCAGTGGGTATATAGTGTCCCAGATTAAAAATTCTGCTGACCACTTCTCTGCAAAGCTACTGAAGAAAAAGCAACCTTTTGTAGTAGAACGCTAGGAGTGAGACTGGACTATCCCACTAATGCACCCCTGGTCCAGAACTGCCCAGTTACAGGGGGCATACAGTCTCTGCACTGGCCACGCATCGTTGTTTTTACAGAAACTGCACCAAAAGTGGAACACTGTTTCATGAAACTGGTCTTCGACAGAAGTCTGCATGAAGCCTCCAGGATGTTAAAGAGACAACAGAAAATCTTTCTAATCCTGACCTGAATTACGTGTGAACAGGTCATCAAGAAGGAAGATCCCTCAATTTGCCATAAGTAATTACTGATGTTTTCTCTTACTTTCTGAAATGGTTTACCATGAAAAAGAAACAGCAAACACCCACCTATATCGAAATCTACTGCCTTTAAAAAATATCTTGCTGCTGGACATGGTCTTGATCTGACTGGATTTTGCATACCTTGAAGAAAAAGAACCAAGTCTGTCACATTTTCAGCACAGAAGGAGCACGATAAGCAAAAACGAACAAGGCAAACTACAAGCTTTGTTATTTTTATACCACAAAGTAATACTCAGTAATTGGCCTTTCCAACTTTTTTTAAGGCCATTATACAAATTACAATATAAAGCACACATAAAACAATTCAGACAGCACAGAAAAACTGAACATAAAACAAGTGATTACCTGAATAGGAAAGCAAGAAAATTAAATGCAGACACTTGCTGCATCTCTAGGGACTCTAATTCACAGGATGAAGGAAAGACTGTGGTACACCAAAAGCCCCTAGGACAAGTTTGCCCTAACACCACCTTGTTTGTGGGACGATATGGCTATTTCACTTCCCCACTAGTAAAACAAAGAAATAATAAAGAAGTGGTAACACTTGCCTCCAAGAATAGTTGCTTTTCCAATGTCTCTATACAGTCAACTCCTTAGTAGCCTATGTCATATCCTACTGCTTCTCTCTAATCACAAAGTACACAGCAACATTTTATCACAGTCTTTTATCACAAAGATCATGGAAGAGTATCCCAGACGCTCCATCTCCTTAATATTCTCTGCCTTCAAAATGGCAAACTGATTTCATATAGAGTCTCTCATTCCCAGACCCTAGTAAACAATTTTCTATGATTTGTATCTACTTGATAATAATCACAACAGTGAACCCTGAGCCTGGATCAAGACAGGACTAAAGTTGTTTTTTCAAGACATGCCAAGCAATCATGACCTTATCTTAAATTCCAAGTCTCAAGCTCTTCTAAGCAGAGGAGAGGAAGAAATCTAACTAAAGCAAAGTGTCATTATCATGAATTATTTATACAGCCTGGCTACCTCTGTTCTAATCTTATTGGAATACCTTGTTGCTATCATACAGAACATAAACAGGATTTATCTAATGCTGTTAAGTAACCAACAGTCCACACTCAGTACAACTCAGTTTCTCTGAAATGTATGAAAACTTTTGCTGTTTCAAAACTACTATCCTAAGCCTTTATTTACAGATTGCTTTGGCTTCATTTTCATGTTTGGAGGATTGTTGTTATTTTTCTGCACTCTGCTTATTAACCATTACTATTTTCCAATCTATTGGCCAGGTTCCTCTCCACTGAATGTCACTACCAATCTTCATTTTACTAAAGTAGTCCTCTTTTAAGACCCACCAGAATTGAAACAGGCAAGCATAATTTTAAGCAATCCTGCTAAAGAAATAACCCCACAGTAGTGCCTGAAGACATCTGGAAAGTAGAAAAAAAGGTGAGAGAAGCAGCCCCACAGACACCAAGGTCAGTGAAGAAGGAGAGGGAGGAGGTGCTCCAGGCACCAGAGCAGAGATTCCCCTGCAGCTCATGGAAAAGACCATGGGGAAGCAGGCTGTCCTCCTGCAGCCCATGGAGGTCCACAACAGAGGAGATATCCACATTGCAGCCCATGGAGGACCCTGCACTACAGCACATGGACATGTTCTGAGGGAAGATGCAGCCCATGGAGAGCCCACACAGAAGCTGGCTCCTGGCAGAAGTTGTGGCCCATAGAGCAGAACCCATGCTGCAGCAGGTTTATCCTGAAGGAATAGAGCCCATGGGAAGGACCCGTGCTGGAGCAGTTTCTGAAGGGCACTGGAGCAGTGGAAAAGTGTGAGGAGGAAGGAGCAGCAGACAGAAACTGCTATGAACTGACTGCAGACCCCATTCCCCATCTCCCTGCACTGCTTGGGGCAAGGAGGACATAGAGGAGTCAGAAATGAAGGAGTGAAGTTGAGCCTGGGAAGAAAGAGGGAAGGGGTGTTTTTAGTTTTGCCTTTATTGACACTTTAAAATAAAGCAAGACGATGAGAAACAAATTAAATTAACCTTCTCCAAGTCAAGCCTGGTTTGCCCGTGACAGGAATTGGTAAGCAATCTTTCTGTCTTTAACCCCACCCATAACCTCTTTCATCTTATTTTCTCCCCTTGACCTGTGGAGGAGGGAGTGAGAAAGCAGCTAGGCAGGCATCTGGCACCTAGTCAAAGCCAAACCCACCACAACCATGTATTTGTGACCAAAACCCGAACAGTTAATATAACAACCATTTATCAATAAGAGCAGAGAGATGATATTCCTATAAGTCTCCCTCAGACATCTTTACTTCGAGCACTAATTTTTCTCCTTTGGTGGGAATTGTTTCCTATTCCCTCTAATTATTTCTAGAAATATTAAAAAAACCTGCTCAAACAGCATGCACTATGTGTACTTCCAATGGAAAGCACTCCTGATAATCTTTTTATTAATTCAGTCTCCAACACAGTAGATGTTAACATGGATAATTAACAGCTGTATTGTTCCAGCTCATATTTCCTGTTTCTTCACTGAGTATATCAATTGAATAGATTATATTGATATGTTATTGTACCAGTGTTGAAATGAAACAAGGAATCTTCTCCAAAATAAAGCAGGTCATTAACATCCATGTTAGAAGACACATTCTTCCCACTTAGTTATTATTCACCCTTACAGCAGCCCCCTGGTGCTGTTAAGCTCCAACACAGAAACAATAATTTTTATAAAATATGCAAGATGCTGTAAGGAGAGACTAAGCAGCAAGAATAAAAGCAATATGTCTAAAGGGAAGCCTCAATAAACAGATCTAACAAAGTCAACAGAGGGCAAAAAGAACACAATAAGAGCTTTTTAATGAGGAATTATTTTCAAGTTCTCTTTTAGGGAATAGGGAGGAAGACACTCCTTTTTTCTTGACAATTTAAAGGTTTTAAAAAAAAAATCAAATGAGATGGCTGGCAACTTACAAAATGTATCTAAGAACATTTTCTTTTCTTTTTTAAATCATTTCAGAGAATTTTTTTTTAATCAACTCTTAGTAAACCTTGGATTTCAAGTGGGAGAACATTACCTACCAGCAGAAGAGCCCAGAGAATCAAATATAACAGATTGTTTCCTTCATTCTCAAGGTATTCAACAGCAGGGCTAAGATTAACAACTATGTTCCCAGACACAAGTGCAGTACCATGTCCATCCAACATCACACTACAGAGCAGCAAAACCAGTGTGCTGGAAGAAGTGTAATTATTCACTGCCAAACCCCTCCTGCCTCATTCAGATTTTAAACAATTTACAATACTGGCTTGAAATGAAATAATATTCCTCATTAGCTTGCGTATTTTCTGTTTGCATTTTGAATTCTGTTAATTAAATGGAACATTTCATGTTAAACAACCTTCTACTCACATGCACACTTTTTTACTTTTAGTATAGATGATCACTTCAGGTTTACATACTTGTAAAAAGCCTGGTTCTCCACCCCACACTTCCAAAGATGCTTGCAGGCTGCTGGTGTAGAGGTATGGAATGACAGCACAGCCTTTTTCTAAGTGAAAGGAAAAGAAGGCAAATAAAAGTAATGAAAATGTAGAATTCTCAAAGACTGAAGTAGCTGTACCTGATGGTATCATCATGAACCGGATACACTGAAGACCAAGTTTTCCTGAGTAGCCTCGCTCTGTGGTTCACCCACAGAAGTACAACCGATACATAGCTGATATTCAAGCTGCCCAGGCAATTGTTTCAGAAATACAAGGGGATGCTTGGAGGTGACAGGGAAGAGCATATGTACAAGTGGCTTGTAGAATAAACCTGTACCAACTGTATTCACACCAAAATCAAAAGGTGGAAGTCTCTATATTCAATATTTCACCTTGCACAGTTGCTGCACTACTTACCATCCGCTTCTCCCTGTTCCCTATGTCCTACCATCAAATCCTCCTTGCAACCACACAAACAGCCCAAGACACCTCTGGCGTTATTTCCTTCCTTCATTTTCTATTTCTCACCTAGACTGCATCCAAAGCTGTAACCTTGGGCTTTGTCACTCTGCCCTAGGGGCAGAACTGATTATAGCATCCTGTAGGCAAAAATCTCTATGATTTCAATGGCAAGAGCCTAAGGACAGGACTCCTGACTGCCTAGGAGAGACTTCAGCCTATTCAGCTGACCAATATTTGAGGATATGATTGTAATTAGCTGAAAATACCTCACATTGATCCAGGTATCAATGTTCACCTGAATTTTCAATCATATATAGATGTCACTCATGCTCTAGAGTGGGTAGGTACAGCTTTAGCGCTTTAAAATCTGTTAAAACTTGACTACACAGATGACCAAAACCATGAGCAATCAACACAGCACTGCATGAATGTTAAGTGAGAAATGTCTCAACCCTTTGCAAATTAGACATTCTTTTGACAACAGCAATATTCTTGTTCACTCATATTCTATATTGTAGTTACAATATGAAGTACAATTATTGATTGTTTAGAAGTTTGTTTAGTTAAAAAATGATGTTACAATTTAGTTGATTCTAAATCATATACAGAAGTTCTGTGAAAATATTAAACCTGACCTCTTTCTGAGCTCCAAACACATAAAAAGTCTTCCCTTCAAATTTCAGTTTATAGACATCACACCTAGAAAGAGAAAAGTCATTTAAGTATAGGAAAAATGGATAGATCTACAGGTATGTAGAACCCATTTCTACAGGTATGTAGAAACTTGTATGCAAGTTTCCTTGATTACCAAGGTCAAGCAGGCTGTCAAATGACAAAGAGCCTCAACAGAAGTCTTACAACCTTTAGCATAAAAGCATTTAATATTCTAATGTTCTTTAGAGTAGAGACCATAAGCCCAGAGTATTTCTTTACATCCCTATGCACCTTCAAAGAATTAACTTTGGCTGCTGGAAAATGAAGAGGAAATTAAAAGTAGGCAGAAGCTGATGTTTACATTCTATTTATCACACAGTCTGTAATTCCTCTTCTATCTTAAAACCTTGGAACATCTAATGTAATTAAATTGAGGGAAAGAAAATACTCTTATCTCTATCCTTACTTACTTGTGGTTTCATATGACACATTTTAGTAACTAGCTACTTACAGACAGAACACAACAGGAAGAAAAAGAAAATGTTTGACAGCACATATTACTGAGGCCTTGTGAGTTGCAAACCTATGTCAAAATTTAATTTAACCAAGGCTGAAAGCACAGTCTACAGATGGAATAGCAGTGCACTGTATAAAGGCAATGTGATGCCTCTGCTTAAATTGTAATGGAAATTTTGTCATTACCACAGCTAAAATGGAGACACTGTAGTTTTTCTAAACTTCTCTAAAGATTTTGGATATCGGATGGTTGAAATAGGAATGATTCTGGAGGCAAGGACAATGCTAGCCCTGCAACTTTAGAAAAAGAGTTTTGCTTTAACATTAAACAACTAAAAATCATTCCAGTTGAGAAAGCTTTTTCATTGAAAAGAAAATCTCAAATATTAATTTAGATTTTTATTGTGCAGTGCAAATCTCAGCTAATATCAGTTAAAACTACTAGCACTCACTTCTAGGTCTCAGAAATGAAAGGAGCAGTGCATGGCATTCAGATAAATTCAGATAAACCAGATCAAACTTCCAATGGCCAGTGTAACACTGAGACAGCTTAATGGCTTTTCCTCCATCACTATTGCATTTTGTACCTGGTTTACATGCCAATGAACTAAATGAATACACAGATATCTCCGAAGGGACACATTATCCTTAACTAACATGAAAAACTAAGCGCTGAGAAACTAATTTCCCACCGTATGGTGGATACATCCTTGGCAAGTGTTATTCTCTCCTCCCTGCACTGTAGACTGACGTTGCAGTCACATTGTCCTTATGTCACAAGCACAAACCACTGAAGCACTGTGACAAGGGCTAACCAAAATTAACCCTAGGGAAACTACAGTACAAATCCAGGATCACAAATGGATGGCATTTGACAGACATGTCCGCAGAGCTCCACGGGGAACTGAATCGTATAGACAGGACTACACTGACTTTGCACCTCTGAGGATTTCAGGTTAGTCAACTATCAAGGGGAGTTCTATGGACATGCAGCAAAGAGTCCAGCTCTACACAAAAAACTACCTCCTCATTTCTTCACCTCCCGCCCATCTTGTTCCCACAAGACAGGCTGGGAGCGCTGAGGTGGAGCAGCCACATCTAAGTAACTGCTGTGGGCATCTCTTAAGCAGCAGGGCTAAAATGAGATTTATTGACATCTGAGCATGACTGTGCTCATTCTGCAGCACACCGCTGAGGGCATGCCCAGCTACTGTTACAGTACCAGCAGCATCTCAGTTTTACCGCTCCCTCAAACGTGGCTGTGGCTGCCCAATTAAGTCAAATGTTTTGCAGAAGCAGAAAAGGAAAGCCAGACAAAGCAAGGACAATTGCATAAGTGTCCACTTCTTTAAAAAAAGAGGCTAAAAAATAAAAATTCAAAGGCATTCTCACCTCCTCCTCCGCTTACCAAATAAGTTCTTTTATAGTTTTCAAACTGAGGCTATTAAATGAGGAAATAGCAACATTTCCAAGAGTCAAATAAAGATGCAGGTGGACTCTTGTAAACTCTTCCAGATGTCTCTGCCAACAAGCCTCACTGGTGATTTACAGCATAGTTGAAAAATCAACTTACTCAATTTTAGCATTTTTGCATTATGTTGACTAATGCACCCAGCGGAATAATTTTCACTGGAGGAAGAATGAGACCAAATCATTATTATTATACTCCTCATCTAAGATCCTTTGAAACAGAAATATAATGGGGCAAGAGAAGGAATATTCACTTGGTTCACCTTAAAGACAACAAATGCAGGTGAAGGTAGTAGGAAGAAGGGAAGACACAGGAGAAAAGACTCTTGTATATTAATCTACTCTTACTTCACATGCTTACCATTTTAACAAATGAATTCTTTTATTCCCCTGGAAAACTACAAATCCTGCAGCTGTGAATCCTAAAAATGTAGTCGTCCCTGTTGAGTCCTTGAAAGAGAAAAAAGAAACATAATTTTCCCCTCATCCAGTGAGGTATTTCTTACTGATAGCATAAATTGTTACCCCACTATAGATTACCGCCATTTTGTTTTCCTTTTCAAAATAAATTTTGCCTTCAAATTGTACACTTCTAAAGAACAAAGACTGCTCTTGGCAATACAGGCTTCATTTATTTCTAGGCATTTAAATGAGTAAGAGCATCTTATGCTTTGTTTCCATCCACCTGTAGCTGATGACAGCAGCGAATCCTTAGGTATACTTACTAATTTTGTTAAAAACATACTTCTGTGCATGTGCTATTCTTAACGTGCTGACTAACTACAAACCAGGGATTCATATCTGCTTCAACACTGATATTTTTTTAGATTTCATAATACGTTGCTCCCCTGTGAGATGTTGTGTTGGAAGTACTGCTGACATACAGCATTTACTACAATAAGCAAGTACTCTTGAGTACAAACCAGAACATATGGTGATACTTGCCTTTCAAATAGGAAAGACCATTTTTTAAATTTTTAATTCCACAATAAAAGTTCTGGCTTATAGTTTTTGAGCAATGATTCAAGTGAATTTTGTATTAACTGGATTTCCTGTCCATCCCAAGTTCCAGACCCTCACCTTGCTAAAGTTAGTCAACTTTATTGTGTCTTATGTTCCACAGATAAAATAAGAGGGAACAGAAACAGCAATGCCTCTGGAGTAGCAGCCACAGCATTGGAAGGAGCATGTCCTAAGGAGCCAGGGAAGCACCTTACTTTGCAGTTCACTGCCAGAAGACTGAAAAATTTTCCTTAGGCATGGGCCATGAACACCTGCATGCCCCCACACTACAAGCCCTGCCACACAGGTAAAGAGGAAACTCTGAGCCAGATTTGACTTTGTCCTAAGTGCCAACATAAGTCTGTCTCTCAGATGCCCTGTGAAAATCTGCAGTATAGTTTTGAACTAAAGTTTACTAAGTCACTGACCTCACTGGGCTCTGAACCAGTCCCTGTATTTCATGCAGGAGCACCATTCCTAGCAAAGTACATATGAAATCTGATGCAGCTTCATGTCAGATCTGACTGTTTAAGGGCGTTCACCACCAGAACAGCTAACTGGACAGCACTGCTGTTCCACCAAATGAGATGGTATACAAGCCAAAGTAAAAGCAGTAGTTAAAACATGAAGAAAGTAACACTAAAAACAAACACTGCAGATTATGCAGATAAAAACAAGTAATTAAAAATGCAGGTATAAGGGATAATCAGAACTGGTAACTAAAATCACCTTCTCATAAAGAACCACAAAATAGCAAAGTGGAGGAATATGCAAATATGCAAATGCATACCCAGTTCTCCCCTCTGTACATTTGGTTTGCTGTTCTTCCTAAGATTTGCGTATTTTGATGGTGTTTGAAAAACTAATCTGCCAAGGACTAACAGTTGTTGCATCTTCTGGACAGAGTAACACTGAATCCTGAAAATCTTGGCAAACACAAAGTGTTTCACACCTGGAATATTTAGAGAAACCTTTGCATTAAATGCAAAGAAATTATGATGTATAAGCAAAGCTTTTGTCGTGACCCTCTACCACATTCTTCTACAATGTTCTGCTTCCTCTGGAGAGACCTTTCCTTTGACTAATGTAGAAATGCCAATCAGTCAATGTTCTTCCAAGGCTTAAACATAATACATAGTTCCAGGGCAAGTTCTTTTATAAATTACTCCCTATTTGTGCCTGGATAAAAAACAGGGCTAAATCAACTCAATTAATGGCTTTTTACTAAATGTTAGTAAAAAGAACATTTTATTAGCTGTTAGTAAAGAAAAACTGTTACCTTGCAAGGATGAGGATCAACACCATAAGTTTCCAAAGAATATGCTTTCAGGAGCAAGTTAAATTCAGAAACAGCTGGGCTCTGACCTCTGAAATTACAAAAGAAACAGCAGTTTGACACCAAAAAGAAAATAGGAGAAAAAGACTTTTTGACTGGAGCATTTAAATGCCTAAAAAAGAAGGAAAGAAAAGTTTGTACTGAAATACAAACTACTTCAACCATGTTCTGTTTATAATGTAAAGATAGAAAACTTTTCACATGTTTTCTCCTGCTGAATTGCACAGTGCCTGATGTTTTCAGGTAAATTCTGATGTTTTTTTCTCAGTCCTGAGATAATAACATGTTATGCAGTTAAACAGCTATCCATTATCCTGCAAGTATTTGTTGTCTTTTGTTATACATGCACATCAGCCTGAACATGAAATAAACCTCAGCATCTTTTTCCACAAACTCTTGCTCCCCAACTCATTTAAAAGGATTGTGCAGATTAACAAACATTCTTTCCAGTGCAGGGTATAAACTTGGCAATCATATTACACTGTCTACTCAGATGCTTGCCTAATTATAGCAGTGCCTGCTACCATCATGATAGTTCATAATCTGCCAGCTTTTCCATTATATGCCCCTATTTTTAGGGTGTCTATAATCAACCATGAATATACACTAAAGCCTGAAACATGGCATGCAAGACTTGAGTTCTAGAGTAAGTTTCATTATTTGATTTTTGCTCTGCTCACTCCTGACATTACAATAAGCTCTAACACAGATTTACAGTGCCTCTTTGTCAGTGAACTGTTCCTAGTATTATTTTATTTATGTATTTACATGACTAGAGTACAGGAGTCTGATAGTTAATATGGGTTTGTGACAATGAGCGGTGCTTAGGACCTTTAGAAAGCCAGCCCTCATAAATGCTTCTTATGCAAATATCAAAAAAATGAGCCTTAGACAAATCTTCAAGAAACACAGCAATACTTTATCTTACCCCTGCATTTTGGGGTCCAGTCTCACACTGTGACCAATGGCACTCGGGAATCGGCGTTTAAAAACTGCTCTGTACACTGGTGTGGAATAATTTCCCTGTAAGTCTGTTTTCCCCCAGTAGCTAGAAACCAGCAAGCATTGAAATAAAAGATTCAGTATCCAGCCCAAAGTTCTGTTTAACAATTCAGACAATGCTAGCATGCTTGTGGATGTCAAATCCTATTTTGAACCTAGCAAGCTGATGCCCTGTGGTAATGTAAGTGTCAATAACCTTCTCTGTTACAAAGTTTTAATCTGTGCCTGCTTATTGTCTCCCAGTCAATCCCATGATACTTCTTCAGCTTCTTCCATATGTCTTTTGGTCCTCTTTGATACTATACTCCTTGCACTTCATCTCAGACCACATTTTTGTTGAAGTTTAGCCTTTAAAGAAAAAAAACCACGTGAGATTAGAGAAGTGCCCTTCTTTCTCCTTCCTTTTTTGGTCTCTTTCTCACCATCTTCCAATGGAGAAGAACATGTACGAAGTGGAACACCAAAAATTACAAATTTGCATTTACACAGCTAAATATTTAAGGGGAAGACAGCATGAAAGCAGCAAACAAAACAAAACTGCTTATTTTGCCCAATCAACTTTCTGATGGCTCTGCTAAACCATTTTTCTCCCTTTTCAATATTAATAAATCACAACTTTAAGTGTAATCACAACTGTAAGACCGAAAAATGAGCCTTAAAAAGGCAACAAGTTTGTTTTGTGCACTAACCAACTGCACAGGACAGAAGTAATTAACTAACTTGACCTAAATTACTTAGAACACTTATGTTGCATAGTGAAAACAGCAAAACACATAGATGGTTTGAGTGCTTATTGGAGATTGGGCCTTACAGAAAAATAAGATTATGTAATGCATCTTTTTCCCACCTCCCTTTGCTAGTACAAAAGAAAGTAGTCAGTCGTATAGTTTGAAAGGACCAAAAAGTGACAAATACTTTGGAGTGATGTGATTTGGGGGTTTTGGCATTTCCAAAAGGGAAAAAAATATTAAATTGCAATTATTATTGAAAAGACACATTAAAAAAGAATTAGCATGCTCTCCTCACCTATAGCCTCTGAAAATATGCTGTCTTTGTGCACATCACGTAGAACAAGCTGTGGCACTTGGGGAAAAAAGCAGAAGACATGGACAGGTTTGATCTTACCGGATTACAGGCTAATCAAATGGCTACTGTGCAAAGCCTTACAAGAACATCACAAAGCAGAAGAGTCAAGGGCAATAACAAATGAAAAAATCCTCATCCGTCCCTTATCAAGGGATTAATATTCAAGCTTTGATAATACACTTTTCAACTGTAACTTTGCAATTAAATTTTCATTACTAAATAAAAATGTAACTATAGCAAATAGTATCAGTAAAGTGAACATTTTTTATCAGTCACTGATTTAATATTAGATATGCCTTTGACTGTCTTTGTTTAAAAGCCTTTAAGCTTTCTACATGCAACAAACAGCCTTACGCAAAAACATATAGAGTTTCCTCACTTATGCAAGTGTTTCAACTAACGCCTCTTAGGGTGGAAAAACAAGGAATATTTAGACAACGCATATTTGCTGTTTTGTAACTCAGTTCTCTCAGTAATGTCAGGTCTCTCTCTCAGTGCATTCACTCCTTTTGACCTTATATGACTTCCCAAATTTTTCAGAATGTATTCAGCATTAAATGGAAGACGTATTCTCTTTCTATATGCTGCAGCCACTATAGCACCCAGCTGCAGTGTGCCAAAGTTTTTGAACAGGACCAGTAAAAGAAAACATTACACAGAAAAGTTTCTGTACACCACACAAATGATAAAATGTGGATAACTTGTGAAATTAGAACTCCACAGTTATTAGCTATGAATTAATAATTCAAACTAGGATTCAATCAATCTAAAAGTTCCTAATAAAATTTTAATGAAACAAAGACTTTAATAGAAGATTGAGAAGTCTACATTACTCTCTGATTTTTCCTTTAGGCTCATGAAAAGTACACACTAGAGGATGTACAAGCTCTATTTATTCCCCACAGGGCCCTCAACTCTGAAGCACTTCAAAGGCCAGGAAGCTCAGCAGGGAATACCTCCAGGGTGTGCCACAGCAATGATCTACTTGTTTTGCGGGCTGCCCACACCAATTCACTCTAGAATTTTCTCCCCTTCATACCTTTCCTTTGAGGTATGTATCTGTTGTTACATACTGAAGTAGGGAAACTTAGTGAAAGTCAAAGATGAGGTAGCACAGGATTGAGTATTAATTCCTTTCAGCAAACAGAGAAGACTATATAGCAATAACAGCAAAGAAAAAACATTTTCAGTACTATTCTTGGTTTCTTGCTTCCTGAATAACCTTAGTGAAGTCACTTCATCTGTCCTCTCTGATTCCCTTACTGACTTACGAAGTGCTGTGAGATACTACTATTAACATACTAATAATAATAATAATAATAAAACACATAATTATTGTCCATCCTTTTGCCTCATCTCTATGTCAAAAAAAGTTACTGTACTTGAGCATGCCCCATGTACAATTAATTTCTGGCTATTTATGGTCTGTAGGGTATTTCAATGCAATTAATTCAAAGAATAATAAGTATGTACATAATGATCTGGCCTCTAGAAGCATTATGTATTCACCTCCATGCAAACCAGGGAAAAGTATCAGCTATAAAGCTTTAAATAACATAGGCTCAGTCTCCGTCAAACACCCTTTGCCCTGCCCTGCAACTGTGGACATATCTCACTGCAGTGTCAGAAGAGACCACAGTAACTATTTCAAGAAGGATCTCCACCTATGAAGTATTCTTGTTATATTCCTGATCTTGTACAGGACATCCCTCAGCAGAACAAGGTTACTTGGGTTTCCTTTTAACCTAAAAAAAAGCCAGAATTCTGCATAAAGAATCAACACATTTAGCTACACCATCTACTGATCACAGAACTGCTTACACATGGCTGAGGTTTTGTTGTTGTTTCTTTAAATCGTTTTACAGGTGGTTGAGACTCCAATTGCTATACAATTATAGTATTAAAGGTCTTCAGTAGTTTTTACTTTTCCTTTAAGCTCAGGAGATTCTGGCAGACAGTGGGGATGTTTTTAAATAGTCTGTCTGCTAGTACTTTTAGTCACAATGAAGGTACTACAGAGGACTATGTGGTATTGAAACACAAATCTGCTATAATTATCAGTGTTTTAGTTGTACTGGGGACAACAGCACAACAGTGGTAATAATTCTAAAGAAAAGCACTAAATTAAGACACTGGTAAATGAAATTGCGTTGTAGGCTGTGGCCCAGTTTGTCAGAATAGTGAGGCCAGGCTTTGCACATTGCCCAGGCAGCAGAGCTGCTCCCCTGAGAACTGCCTGAGCCACCAGCATTCAGGAGAGCAAAAGCCTTTAGATGGGTCTGCCTATGAAAAGAGACCTTAACATCTGGCAAGTAGCTGAATTGCTGAAATGTTGCTGGAACATGTAAAACTTAGAAAACTGCAGAATACTCAAATATCAATTTTAACCTGTACTGCAAAATTGTTTTTTCTCTCAGACAGATAGAATCCTAGGATCAGAAAAACCTGAATAATCACTTTAAAACAATAATCAAACTCTTTTACAAGTCTATTAAATGCTTATGTGTTTAATTTTACACCATGCACACGGTAATGACATGTGTCACTTACATAACTCCTTCTACCAGAACATTTCAAATTACTTGTGTGCCTTTGGAGATCAGACTGAGGTGGTATCTCTGAAGTCTGTGCTTAGGTATCTGTATTTCAACTTCACTTCATAAACTGATGCAGTGATGCAGACAGCTTTAAGCTTATTCAACAGACAGAATACATTTACAGAGCAGATGCAGTTTTAATTTACCATTAATTTAAAATCTATTCCCATGATACAGAGACATCTACTGAGCTCTCTGTTTTTAATATCACAGTAGATTCGTTCTTCTGGTCCACACACATCTAGCCTACAAAGCTTTCTCCCAGATAAAGAAGAGGTGGGGAGGGAGGAGAGGGGCAGAGGAAATAGGTCCCTTCAGCTGATGAAGAAATGACTTCTAGAAATTCACACAGACATCTGAATTCACCAGTATGCTAAATATGCAGAACCTGAATCCAAACCTCACTATGAGACAGGCAACAACTAGCTTGGTAAAGAAACCAAACACATTTGTGGATCATGATTATGAACACTCTTCCCGGGGAGGGGCAGGGGGGAAGCACATGCACATACACACACACAAAAAATAAAACTTTCCTAAAGCTAAAAAATTATCGATATTACAACAAAACCAGCTACCTTTCTCAATTCAAGTAGATTATTCTTTCTACTGAATACTTCTTGGAATTCCCATTAAAAGAAAAGTCACATATATTGATATATCTTTTCAGGTTTTCATTGTATCAGGTAGACCTTTGGGAAAAGAGGAGGGGAAAGACACCTGTTTTGTCTCTGAAGTTCCTTTCTCTAGATTGCTGCTACAACTGCATCTTCCATTAACAATAATCTTCCATTAAAATCATGCTCAGTTAAAGCTGCTTCTTACCCTAAAGCTTCTGGGAATACTGTCTGTGCCATGCAAACACCAATCCAACAAAACAGCATCTCACTCCTACCATATTCAACTAAGTGCATCCAGAATTACAAATATGGTTCCTTAATTTTAAATGGTTTTGAGCACAGTTCTGTAAGAAAAAAGTGGTTCAGAAGAACAAAGTTTTGAGGAAAGCAACACACACATCATTTTTCAGGGAAATAAGTAGGTGACACGGAGAACCTGTTATTTCAAACTTCTAATAAATATACATTCCAGCCATCTCTCTAATTCAGTCAAATTAAAACTGATAGGAATTACGGAGTGAAAGAATACACCAGGAAAATATAGCAGAACAGAAACAAACAAATTATTCATCTATTACAGCAAACACAATGGCATTCTAATAGCAGATTGCTAAATTGAAAGAATTACCTAATTTTGAAGTTGCAGTGACATGTGCCAACATATAGCCTGATGGATAAATCTAAATGCCTACATTGGGAAACTGTAAATGAGCAAGCATGGGCTGTCAAAGCTGAGGTGAAGAGGACATTCAGTGCAGCCCAGGGTTGTCACGTAGGTGGGACCCTGAGCAGCTGTTGCCACTATCTGCCTGTGCACTCCCGCTACACATC
The DNA here is from genome assembly GCF_947461875.1 of Haliaeetus albicilla. NCBI lineage: Eukaryota > Metazoa > Chordata > Aves > Accipitriformes > Accipitridae > Haliaeetus > Haliaeetus albicilla. The sequence goes on from NC_091516.1 coordinate 31,292,496, forward strand.
ATTGTCCTCCGCAGCTCTCCAAAGTTCTTGATATACTTTGTATAGCTGAGAACTACAAAGACTTTGGGTCCTTAGGCCTGGAAGTCAGCTATCCCTGCTGTAGCCCAAGTCCTGCTCTTTTCCAAACTACCCCCTCCCCTCCATGTAAACCTCAACAGATCCTCAGTCACTAGCAAAGTGGCTTTTGTCTCCTATAACATGACTTGCAAGTTTTGGAGCATACCATATGTCCTTCCAATAGCATTCCCTTTGTGTATACAAGGCCGTTGGGTACTGATGTGATTAGTATAGTACGAGAAGCTAAATATAAAGTGTAGATGAGTGTGCTGCCAACATTATATGCATAAAAGCAGGTAATATGTAGTTTTAATCGCAAGAAGCTTTTAAATGAAATACATGATCCACATTATTCTGGACTTGCTAAATGGGAATTTAGTTTTAGCACTTTTTAATATATTCAACAGCATGCAAGAAGTTGCTTTAATCTTGGATCAAATGATATTAACACCCACAAAGAGAAGCATTTTCTACCAACTCTTGCCAAGTCTTCTAGGACAGCCTCCCAGAATATACTCTGATAGTAACATTTGTAGTTATGCTTGCCAGTGGCTCCACTGACAGCTCCATCTCCGCACGAGCTGGAAAGCCAGATCATTAGAGACTGGAAAATCCTGTACTCCTGCTGGCACCAGAGTCTGAGCACCCATGGTAACTGATGGTACAGTGAAGGGAATACAGTAAGAGTTAGAGAAGTGAAGGAAAGTTAAAAGTGCTTAAATCCCCACCAAGTAGTTACAGGGTAGACAATGCAGCAAAGGATAAAAATGTTATATGCCTTTCAAATCAAATTTAAACAACACTTCTCATTTAGCTTGGATCAAAGACAAGCATTAATTTGCTACTCTAGTTTTCAGGAAAATACTACCCTTTAGCTTAAAAGTCTGAATTGCTTTTGAGATCGTTAATAGCAGAACAAGGCAGTGATTTCACACCCTCAGAGGAAACTTATTCTCCTCCCAAAAGATGTCCTTCTACATATGACTTTTGCAAAAGCTGGATTATTTGATACACACAATGGAGATGACAGCCAATTCAGTAGCACTCAACCATCTTGAGCCTGTATCCACGCTGGCCATCCCAAGCAACAATAAATAACTTGCATTTACCTATATAGGGTCAGCCTGGGAAACAGGCATTTGAACAGGTCGTGTAACTCTACAATTTACTGCACAAAGTTAATGCTTGCATTTGGCTTTCAGATAAATTAATGGCTTTTTACATAACACTTTCATGTAAATTACATGGCATAATATTTCATATCAGAAATAAGTAAAAATTTATCATTACTTTTCAGGTGGGATAGAAAAAAGTAATCTTTATTTTTGACCACTGAGCCCTTTCAAAAAAGAAAAAAGGGAAAAAAAATGATTCCTACAAATATAAATTCCCTTGATAGGGATTTATGTAGATCTTCTCTTTGGAAATCTCTGTATTTTCAGGTGTCTGGCCTCAGGGAGCTCTGGCTGACAGGTGTCTTTCAATAGCCAGAGAATTTTATTGAGTAACAAATGTTCTGTTAAAGGACATAAGATTTTATATAAATTCATAAGAAGGAAGGAATGTGACTGCACTAAAAACATCTGATGTTTTATTTGGTCATCTGAAGCAAACCCCACAGTTGTAACAGCACAGAAGTCAATTTGGAAGTAGTACTGACACTGGTGCATACATATGTACAAAGTCCCTTCTTTCGTAAGAGAAGCCCACAAAATCCAACAGCAACAGCTAGAAGCAAAACTAGGCCAGCTACTAATGCAGGTTGCCCAAACAAACAAACAGTGCTAATTCTGCCATGGAAAAATTACAACTGAGAATGTCTGAAAGGAGCAAACTCCTAATGTGTTAAAAAAAACCATAACAAAACAAAACCTCAAATCCCAAAGAGATTATTAAGATCACCTGAGTGATCTTTCCCATAAAAGCCCAGTAATCCTAGTAGTCCGTGCTGTTATGCTTGAAGAATTAACCTTTCACTCAGCTTTCCTCTCCTCTACTTAGAAGATTACATGACTCTGTGTAACCTCATTTGATGGGTTAGTTTTCATTTGGTTTTCCCCAAATCTATACAGAATTCTTCACTATATTTTTGTTAAGCTGTGGGCTTTTGGTCACCAGAAATAAAAATGAACTATGGCTTTATACACTGAACACAGTACAGTGTATTAAACATCTTTAATACTGCCAAAATAGGTGAGAACTGAACGTGTGGTTCCATGTACTTTTGTGGAAGCCAAGTAAAAGTAAGTTATTTTTAACTTACATCATTTCACTGATTTGTTTTACAGTGCAATGTTACAAACACTTGCACACATCTAACTAAAAGGGAAAAGAGACATGCAACTGAGCAACCTGGGGACGGACCTTAGCATTCACTTCACTTGGAGATGAAGGTATACCAGAACACACTCACAGAATATGTAGATTTTCATTGCCCAAATCTTTTCCAATCCATTAAGAGTGGCAGGGAAACAGAAATGCAAGTAGCTATTACTTCAGTAGCTATGCTTTGTTGTAACCATACCCAAAACCATAACATTCAAATCAATTTTGAATTCTTTTAAGAACAAGTCTCTAAGTCTCGTCAGTTCCTAGTGCATCCTCACATATTCTAAGTTTTTAGAGTCATAAGAGCATTATCCCTTCGCTTCCCAGCAGCATACGGTGTGTCAAAAGAGGGCTTACTTGGAATGACAGGAAAATGAGAATATGTATTGTGATGAAATCAAGGCACGTGTTTGCCCCACCACTGGTAAGGTTCAATGAAATTATTCCTGTACCTGTCCCTTTCTCAATGAGGGAAAAATCATTAATTAAAATTCACAAGATAATTAATCACAGCTCAGTAAAGCTGACATGCATTTCTGTCTGTCACGTTTATATTTTTGCAATTAGGTGCAGTGGAAAGTCACATAAAAGGTCACATTTTGCTAAAATCCAGTGATGTTATCACAGCCACAAAGGATAAGAAATAAGGGCACCATGTCATACATCAGTTTTAATTAATGAGAACAAGGCTTCTAAATGACACAAGATGAGTCAGTAAGTCACTGGCAGCTGTCACGGTACCCTACTGCTGCTTCCCAGACACTCCCCTCACAGTCTTCATGTATCTTTCAAAACACAAAATCTTCTGTCATGCTGTAGGGCAGAAGAAAAGATGTGCCCAGTGAACAGACCTTGACAATGCCAAGACAGGATTCTGTGAAGAACTGGCCTCTTCCAGGCCAAAGAGCTTCGGTTAATGGGAGCCTGCTGCAGAAGAAAGATGCCATGATCTTTATTTATTTACACGTGTGAAGAAAACAAAGAACCAGACGCACTTGCAGTGCTGAAACTCAGAAGTAACTCTTCTGAAGGTAGCAGAATGGCAGCTGGGTTAAAATGGCTCTTAGCCTCTTCTGCTCTCCTCACATGTTAGCTCTCAGCTAACATGCCACTCAAGTATCTTGTTAAAAAAAAGTTCAGGGGAACCATTTGCACCATTTTTTTAAATACTAATTGAGAAGCAAAACATTAATTCTTATCAGAAAATTCAACTTGCCGAATGCAGTGAAACAGATGTGCTGATCAATATCAGACAGAAGCCTCTAAGCTTAGTGTTTTTTCTAATCATCTTTTTCCAGCTAGGTACGGAAATCCAATCGTTTGGCATTGGGCCTCTCATATTGTTCATTATATGACAGATATATGTTATTAATTTGTACTCCTAGAATAGAGATCCATGGAATTAAATATCTGGAAAAATGTAAAAGTCTTATGTGACTAGTGGCTCCCTGATATAAAAAATGTAATATGATGATCAATTTTGGGAAGACAGAGTTACAGTAGAAAATTGCCAGATAGTAGCTATCCAGACAGCTCTGAAACTGTCTTTGTAACCAGACAAATAGGTAAGGCACACCAGATTCTGACATAAGCGAAAGAAAACAGAAAAGCAAGAAAACACCTCCTGAGGGCTGCAACAAGCTATAAGCCACTGAACCTAACATTCATAACATATAAATTGGTAAAATCTAGAATAGAAAGCGGATTAAGGTACATATACATGTAAGTGGGATATATTAGGAGAGTTCTGCTATAAATTACAGTTATACCTCAAACACCTTCTGGAGTTCTTTGCAGGAATCAGCAGATCCACAGGCAAAAGAAGTCGGGTTGATACCATCTGATTTCCAAAAGGCAATAATTAATAGTCTCCCTCACCAAGACTACTGAAGAAATTCAGGGGACATCCTCACACACTGAGCAGCCATTGATAGGGGGAATCCACAGGTAGGAGAATCCCAGAGGAACCTGTGTGAAGGCTTGTAACATTTACTGTCACAGGATCAGGAACATTATACCAACAGGAGAGGGGAGCTAAAAAAATGTGTCTGGTTATTCACAATAAAGGAGCTAGCAGATTAAATTCACAATGGATGGGCAGAATTATGCACAAGGGAAAAAAAACAACACAGAAAAATACCTCTCTCCCAGGGCTATGAAATACAAAAACCATCAGCTTTGGCTAACCACCTTTCCTTCCCTTCTCCTAACTTTAAATAAAGGACTAGCCTGTTCTTGAAAGACTGAATTGATCAAAATCTTTCCAATTGCACTTTGGCTGAATTGATGAAAGATCTTGTTTTTAAAGGGTTCAATTTATCCTTTGGAAATCTGCAGCCACTGTATAGGATAATACTGAAAGTAAGAGAAATTCTGTTTTCTTTTTTAAAAGGCTGCTTCTATGGGTCAGTGTAAAGTGCAGCCTGGACCGCTCTAAAAATATTAGATGTAGCTGTGCCATTTAAAAGATTGTTTCACTGAAAGAAATATAGACAAAGTATATAGGTTTCATGAAGGAAAAAAGAGAAGACGCATTAATATTGGCAAGATTATGGTCATGAATGTTGCACTTCAGTTGAACAACATATTTGATAGGCTTCTGAAAAAAAGAAGTGTTTTAAGCTTTAATCCCTCTGAAAAGGAATTCTTCATTTTCTTATTTTTCCCCCAGGAATTTGGTGTCTCACAGCCTAATTTTTGTATAAACACTATTCATATTCTTAAGCGGAGCATTTACTTATATACTTCAATATGAAAACAAAACACAGAGGGTTTAAGCAAGTGCAAAGAGACTTGTAATCTTTGAATAAAAATTGTCCTTCTACTTTATGTAGCTTTCATTTGATTTTCTGCATATCTTATTCCTTTCCAAGTTTTCCGAGGACTATCCTCAACTGAGCGAAATGACTGGGGCATCACGCAAGCTACCGTCACGACAACTGTGCATGTCATTCGCTGACAATCCTGAAGAGGGTAGAGTTGCACAACTCACTGCTACTTCTCTCCTGAAACACTGTTCTTCAGGAACACATTCAACTTTGAAACCGAAAGACTGATTAGCCTATCTTTCTCCATTCCCCTTTGTCACACTATTAAAAGTTTAGGACAGAAAAAGAGCACGCAGAGTTCTGAATCTCACCTCCTTAGTCTTCCAAAGAAGTTATTTAAATACATTTCTGTGCAATCCACCACTATGTTAACAACCTACAGATACAATAACTTAATTACAGTTTCAGTCAGGTCAATATCTATCAAGAATTTTATAACTGCACTACATACAGGAATTTCACAGCGAAAGGCATAAGTGTCATCCCTAAATGAAAGATGTCATTCCACTAATCAACCAGAGCAGCTCTCATGATGTGAGCCGCTCCCTCTAACCAGACCTACATTTCAAACGAATGCAGTCTAAATTACCAGCACACAAGCAGGAATCAGCTATGATTAATGAAGGTTTACAGGAAGAGAAAACCCACTAAGCTGAAACTGCATTTTCAAATACAGCATATTAGACAGTATATTGGTAGAGCATCTATTATAATCCAAGGAACAAACCCTCCTAAATTAACATACACTATTTGGAAACAGATAAAAGTATTTCTTAGCTGTCTTTTTACCAAACAGCAGTCAAAATTACCTGAGTTCATTTTTGTGCATTTCAGCTATTTTCTTCTCGAGCTTTTGTGACTGCTTGGGAAAAATCTTAAAGTCGCTGATGTAATTCTCTGGGTGTTCATCAGGATCATAATCACCAAGCTCAGCTAAACAGATCCAAAATACAAAACAAAACAGAAAAATTCAATTGCAATATTAGTTAATAAGGAAATAGTCACTAAGTACAGTGTAATTCAAGGTACTTCCATGATAGGTAAGGATCCAGCATCTGTCAAGAACGTTACTTTGAAGAATTGATAGTTAACTGAACAACAAAATCCTTGTAACTGCAGCTTCAATTAATGAGTTTCAAGGGAAGTTCATGGTTTATTAACTGCAGCAGTAATTAGCAATCCTAAACTATTTTCTGTGGCAGAAACATGCTCTGTAAAACAGAGGTGTAAGTAATGTTCACCCTTTGAGTACCTGTCATTCTGGCACCAGACAGAACTGAAACAATGCACTCCAGATTCTCCTCTTTTCTACACTAATTTATCCTCACTGATATGGACTGGTTTAATTCTGTTCTAGCAGGGAAACACAGGCTGTAACATTATTTAAGGTGGCGCACAGTATTTGATTCCTCTTCTAAAAGATGCATCACTTAGGCACCCAAACATGGCATTTGGTGTTTTAATTTTCCAAATAAGTCTCTTTTAATAAGGTCTAAACTCAATCTTAGTTTGGATATGCTCCCTTATATTGCATTAAGAGTTTCATTCACATTAAGGCAGAATGAAGTGGACTTCCACACATGACATCGCTAATCAGACATCTAGCTAACTATTTCTCTGTGTGCAATCTAAGGCCTATACCTGAATTTAGCCCTAAGGAAATGAGGGAGAGGATGAGAAAAAAAAAGGGGGAGGGAGACAGGACACACCTTTATCCTTGAATTACATCTACTATTTTTGCCAGAGATTCTGTCATCACACAAGTCTTCTTTACCATAAGAAAGGGCACTGAATGACACTTTTTCTTGCTTAGGTCAAATGGAATAGGCTACATTTACATTCAGGATTCAGAACAGAATTTTGCTTTGTTTATAACTGGAATCTAATATTGATGCTTTCACATAAATGCTAAGACAACCCGTTGTTTTGAATTTTTTTTTTAAGTTCCAGTTTGGGTTTAGTTGGCTAAATGGCTGAATTACTTAAAACACTTTATAGTGCATGTCAATGCGGGGAAACAGTACAATTAAAAAAGCCCCGTACTTTACTGCTAGCTATACTCCCACAACAGTTCTGAGTTTCTTTTTATACTGAACACACCTATCAGTTAAGTATTTGAAAAAGCCTGCTGCTTGTACTTACCTTGGACAATACAGGCACCCAGGTAGGCAGCATCAGAAAAAGAACACAGCAAACGGCCATGGAAAATGTCCCTTTTTATTTGTAGATATAAGAGGTATCTGAAATATAATTTAAAAAATCAGGAAACTATGTGGCATCTTTTTGTAACAGATTTAACTTATCGGTGTGAAACCAGCTGTGCAACTATTCTGGATCTCTCTCTTGCTACCTTAAACGACAGGAAAAAGAGGCAAAGTGCAACCACAGGAAAAACTAGATGTAAGACAAGAGATTTTGCTCAGTAACAATGAAACAATGACACCAAAACCCACTAAGAGATAGCATGGAGAGTAATTTATTTAAAATGTACAGCTGTTACAATGCTCATTAGTAAAGTGAAATAAATTAGAGTAATGTCAGTGTGTTTGAGCACACCGCCTCTCATTAATTACAGGTTTACACAAGGAAACCTCTCTATTGCTGTGGACAAAATAGCAGATTGACCACAGCAGAGAGGATTTCTTTCCTCTTCTTTTTTTAATCTGTGAAGCATCCTAGATGAAGCTTTGAGGTGAAAGCAACTCCCTGAGGCCTAGGGGGGCAGCAGGCAAAGGGGACTTGCCTGGGGGGAACCTCTCCCATTCCTCTCAGACCTCTGTTCTCCCTCCAGAAGAACTGGGGAGAAGAAAACAAAAGGCTCCTTCTATCTGCCCTCCACCTTCTACCACAGAGCAGCATTATTTCTAATTGCAAGAGGAGAGATGCAGCTGCGAGGCCATCACTTTCTCTTTTGCTTTCTCTCCCAGAGAGCATCCTCCCAGAGACAGACCAACTCACAGCCCAGTGACTCACTGGCAGCTCCTTTCCCAGCCACCTGGCTGGTTATAGCTGCACCATTTAGCAGCTTCACCCCTCTGGGAAAATAAAGCATTTAAGCATTGCTTTAGCCAGATAAAGTCAACTATCTGGAGGGTGCTATCAGACCGAGTGGCTTCTGGAGACCATCAGGACATTGCCTGATGCTGCCAGTCCTCTCCAACCCTGAGCTGCAGTGTAGCCAATAAAAATGTGCTCTATGAATAACACTGATGTCAGACATGTTTTGCCCAAGTTACTTGGTTCTGTGTGTACCGTGAGCTCCTGCACCAAGTATCTTGTCTGGAGCTTACAGGGAGTTCTGGATTTGAGCAAGATTGGAAGCATTATCTAAAGGGCAAGAGAAATTTTCTTCCTTTCCTTGGATTGTTACTAAATGCTATGTAAATAGGAGACAGTTACCACTGAGAAAGCAATTTGTTCTTATTTTGAACACATTCTTTCACTGCATTACAGTATTATAAGTTTCTACAGGGACTTTGCCCATCAAGGCCTTTTTTTTAATTTTGCAATCCCTTTTTTTTTCCCTGTAATCAGTGTCCAGTAACAGCCCACAAATTGACTTCCACAATTTGGTACTGCTACAGTACAAGTAGTTCCCAGAGGAGAACTGCATCAGGATGAACCAACGGTCTCAGTGAGATGCAGTAAAAATTCTCAATCACAATGACAACCTACTGGAAAAAGCTCAGTATATTGATGCAGATACCATATGTAACTTGGGCAAATGAGCAGTCCCCATCCTAAGACCTTTGGTAAATCTTTCCAGGGTGAAAAATTGGCTTGTGGTTCTCCAGAGTGACCATTAGCTTGAGGCCAAACTGAGTTCACCTTTTAAGAAGTGCCAAAAAAAGCCACCTATGAAAGGGCATCCCTAGATTTCACAGCATGGCTTGTTAGATGAGCTGTAAGGTCAACAGATCTTCAACCACACTGCACATTGGTAGTTTCTGAGTTTGAAAATTACTATAATGAGATACAAAAGTAAATAGGCATCCAGAAAAGCATATTAACCCACTGCTCCTGACCTACATTTGCAGACATGAGGCTGAGGTGAGAACTAAGAATCTGAAGTGTCAGGACTGTGCCAGGTCTGACTCTCCAGCTATACAGATGGAAGCAAACACTATGAACAGTTACTTTTCCATTAATATTTTGGTATTTACAAGAAGAAAACACAGTTTTGCAGGAAATTCTTTCCCATGTAACAGGATTAGGTGCCAATGCTGCCTACTGTGACCATCTATTACAAGCCATTATCTTCAGGGCCCAAGGAACATGGAGTATCTTCAAGAATTGACTCAAAGCACCTATTCAAGAGTCAAGCAGCCTCTCTCTCTCTCTCAAATGCTATGAAAGAAATCACAAGTTAGAGTCCTGAAGTGAGATGGCAGGGAGTCCCCCTCCCCGCCCAGTATCCAGTTATTTTGTGAGAATAAACCTGAAAACACAAATACATGAATTCGGTAGAATCCAAAACCAGTTTTTTTAATACGGGGGGACAGCCATAAATACAACAGTTTGTGATGGGTCACTAAGATACTACACTGGCACTTAGGATCAAACACAACAGCAGCATCAACAGAAATCCCCCAGGATGAGGGCAAAAACTAATTTCTATACATTCCACTAAAATTCTATATAGATTAACATGGGAGTTTGGGTGGAAGCGTGCATACTTGTGGCATTTCTAAGCAAATAGTTTGTTGCTGACCAGGAACAAAGATCCTCAATGTCGTTATTAAATTTCTGCATCCATAATAGTCTCAGTTATCTGAGCTAATCTTAAACAAGAAATGCATGGGTTTATTTTCCCCAGAAAAAAATCAAACAGGAATAATATAGGTTTTATACTAGTTTCTTGCTTAAGCCTGTTTGCAATGTGAAACTACCAAAATTTGTCAAAAAAATACCCCCCAAAGTTAGTTTCATTACAATAAAAAATAAATATACTCTTTCAATCTAAATTGTCAATATATGCACTTTTGTCAATTACATGAAGCTAATAAAAATGTATTATTATCCATTCCCTCCAGCTAAATCACTAGCTCTGCAAGTTGTTCAGAATTTAAAAAAAAAATCAGAATTAAAAAATTGCAGAAAATTTCTATCACAATTTTTCCATAACTTCAGGATAACACATTTTTCATTGTCTTGTCTCCCTAACACACCAGGAAATACTTCTTTTCTGTAACAATTGGGAAAACACAAACACATATTCAGTTTTTGCTGAGAGGTATGTTAACAGAAGATAAATAAGAGTAAGCAGAGGATATGTAACAAAAACAGCACATAAGACATAATTTTAGGGAAAAGAACATTTGTGCCTCAGAGATGATTTCTTCCCAGTGATCATCCTGGGATGACAGAGCTGAACACAAGCCATCACGTAGGCTAGCTTCTGTCACAAACGTGGGCCATAGATGTTATTCATCTGTCTTTGCTTTAAAATATATAATCCCTAGCACTTGCTAGTCTGAGGAAAAAGCTGTGGTTTTCCTCCCTTATGTGGAAGGGCTTTGTTGTTGCAATGTTTCATTGGCTGTTTGGGGGGCAAGGGGGTGTCTCTTAAATTGTTCCTGTACCTTTCTATTACACTAATAATTTTTAAAATAAAAATACTGAAGTTTATTTCTTCTGTCACTAAGGTTCTGTGCTACTGAGTTGCTGCATGCATTTGACCATTGAAATCCTTAATCAAATAGTTCAAAATCACACTTTTAAAGAATTATTTCATTTCTGAGAAAAAAAAAGAGGAAAAAAAAAAAAAGAAGAAAAAAAGAAACATCTCCAAGACAGATGGCAGCAGTCAAGAGGGGAAAAGAGGCACACACCACAGTTCCCAGTAGAGACGAGAAATTCTTAGCTGGGACACAAGGGAAGCACTTACACTCGTAAGAAAGGCAGGGGAATACCCATGCAGAGCAGAACCAGAGAGTCTGAATGTGTTTTTCAGAGACCACCCACACAGCAAGCTGCATAGGATGCTATTCATCTTCAAAGCAAGAAGGCCAGCCTGGAACAAGACTAAGACGTTAAGGAGTTTTTTTTAAATGAAGGAGATATATGCACTTTGCACTAGAAGCCAACATTGCAAGCTTTGACAAAGTTTGGCTCAACCTCAGACACTTCCTATAATCCTGATAAAGTACTTTCTGTCCCAGGTCAGCAAAGACCTATGAATGCGTACCTGACTCCTGAATTCAGTAAGGTTTTAGCATGTACTGAAAATTGCCTATACTTACAGAAATAACTTGCAAAATCAGATCTAATTTTGTTGCTTCTCATGTACTTTTACCACAGCTGTTCTTTCCAAGCCCTGGCACAACTTTATAGCCTGATTTACAGCCCTAAGTACTCAGGCTTACCAGCAAGCTAGTAAATGTATGCTTCAGCGCTTATGCTCATAAGTGTCTATCATTGGAACAAACTCTTTTCCATCTATTATCTGTTTGCAATACAGATGACTCAACTCCAGGTTAGCCAAGCCGTTCCCGCAACTGCAGATGAAGGGTCAGCAATATCTATTATTGTTTTTAAGCAGGCTTCATGACCCCCAGAGACCATGTTGCTAACTGCTTAACAAACAATTTATTTATCTATTTTAAGATGTTTGATGAGGCAGGAAAGCTTTCCCACAGCCAAACTTTGTGGTTTGTCCATGTAGTGGTTTTTCCTTGTATTCAAGTCACTTCACTCATTTTATTCCAGTAATGCATTTCTCCCAGCGTTGTCGCAGCCTTTCCAGCTGACACACACGGTCACCTTGAGATATCCAGCAATGTTTCAAAAACTGTTATCTCAGCTTGGTGTCTGACTTTGACTGAACTGCTCTTTCCCATGCTACTGTGCATACTCAGGTGCAGAGTAGCAGAGGGCAAATGAACATGTTTACAATATTCCTGGATTGGGTGTCCTCCTCCCCCAGTAGAATTTATGAGATCTTTATGTATATTATTCTGGACATTAACTTCGCATCTTGTCTTTACTGTAGATATCATCAAGTACACTGCAGGTGCACTAGTTTCCTGCCAAAGTCTATGACTCTAACCTAAACACTAACTACTACATGCTAGTATGTAATACCACAACTAAGAGAACAACTTTTCTATACTTTACAGTGCCAACTAGATAAAAAGGCTAATAGAAAAAATAATTATATTTTCTAAAAATATAGTTTGTCTATTTACTAATATTTAAGAAGTATTTTGATATCTTATAATTTAAAGAAAAGCCATCACTCTATTAGCTACTGATAAAACACAGAGTTGACAGAAAAATCTGGGGGTCATCACAGACAGGTCTCTGAAATCATCAAGTCTGGGTGCAGCAGCAGCCGAAAAAGCCAATAAAATGTTCAGCATCATCAGGAAAGATATTGTGAACAAGACAGAGGGGCATTTTGCCACTCTTTAAAGCCTTGGTGTAATCACTTCTTGAACATTTTACCTAGCAGTAGCCTCTGCATCCTAAGTAAGACATAGCTGAGCTTGACACAGAGAAGAACTAAAATGAGTGAGAGGATAGAGCTGCCCTTACAAGGAGACGGTGACTGAGGTGGAATAAGAGTGAGTCTTATGAAATCCTGAGGGTAGTGGGAAAGGCAAATGCAGAACTGCTATTCCCTGAATCCTGCAATACTAGACCTAGGGGGAAGTCAGTGAAATCAGGAAATTGCTTAAGGTAGACAAAAGAAAGTACCTTACACAGCAGGTAGTGAACTAACTACCTCAGAAGGCTGTGAAGAAAAATGGTATTACTAAGTCCAAAAAAAGCACAAATTCATGAGCAACAGATCCAGCAAATACTACTAAAATGAACAGGCCAGTATGTAATTATTAAAATTCCTAATACAATAATTCAAGAAACCTTTTAGTGAATTTGGGTGAGGGGGAGATAATCTATTTGTTTTCTCTTTTTTCTGGAACAATATGAAAGTTTTGTTCACACTAGCGTGGCTTTAAACCCATCACAGCATTTGTAAAACAGATACACATGGCAATAAGCACACCGCAGTGATATTAATATAGCAGTTGCCCTATCAATCCATCTAATCAGTCATAAGCCAAATTCTGGCAGAGGAATTAGGAACTAGGGGCATAGCCATCATGACTTCAAAACATAATCTTCATTCAAACACAGAAAAAAAGAAAAATCTATTTCTCTTAAAATATCTAACACCAAAAGTAGTAGGAACTACTTTGTTAACATATTTGTGAAACTGCATTACTGTCTTTAGTGTTAACAGGCACCTGTAGGAAGAACCACCCTCCTTGTTCTATGCCTTCTAGAAAGAAGTACTAATGCTAAGGATTCAAACACCATGAAAGTAACAGCACCCCATAACTCCATCCCGAATCTATGTCCCTCCTAGATTGCCAAAATCATCAGAGAAGCTCTGTATCCACAGTATTAACAAACAAAACAAACAAACAAACAACAAACCAAAACACCAAAACTATTCCTTCAGAAAGAAATTGTCCATTTTCTGCCTGGGTTGAGAGTGGGAAGGTCACTTGAATAACAGCTTTCCAGTAATCTCAAATGTCTCATATCTGTGGTCAGGATGATAACTGCTACTTAGATCTAGCAATATGTAGGCTTGTCCTCCTGGCTTCGGAGCTGGCCAGCGCCTGCATTACAGTGTACGGTCTTTGCTTGGGAAAAGGGAAAAGCATGAAAAATTACCATGCCAGCCACCTGCTTGACAGTACTGGCTACAGGGGGAAAAAAAGCTTTATTGCTACACAAGAATTCATTTCATCAATGAATAAAGAGGACAAGGGAGTGGTAAGGGACAAGCTTTGTTTTGGATACTGGGTACATAAAAGCCCCACCACAGCACAGGAATAGGTTCTCCTCTGCAGACTTCCACAACTGAACTGTATCTTCTCAGCCCTCCTGCCTTCCCCTCAGAGGACCACACGAGAACCTCTGAACATGTAAGGTCTCCTTCTCCCACAGGCACAAGGTCCACCAAAATATCCAGGACTCTCCTGGATAATTTTTTTCTCTGACCTGAATGTTATCTGCAAGCCTGCCAGCACTAAGTGCTCTTACTAACGACTCTCATTCATGTTTAAGACCTATGCTATTCAATCTGATTGTGAGTCCAATACTGTTAGAACTATAAACTCACTTGCCAACTGCCAATATGGCCTTGAGAAAGCCAAAACAGACAAGTGAACTTGCAGAGGCATCAAAACATAGCCACCATTGCACATCTCAAGAAAAGCAGGACGGGGTACCCAGAGAGGCAGAGGTGTTCCTAAATGATGCCTGGAACAGGCTTCAGCAGCACAGGCCCACCTCATATTGGCCCACCCTTGGAAGGATGAACATATTGCAAGACTTTTCAACTTGCTAATAAATGGTTTGATATTCAAGCATTAACAACCAGCTGGAGCCCAATCAGCCTCAACTGGCCTCTTACTTCTGGAGGGAAAAGCACCAGGCTTTTCAGTACAAGGCAATATCAAGTACAGCTGTTTGAGACAGGACTTGTCAAGCACTGCATGCATGCAGCTGTATTGTTCTTCCTCACCCAATCTAGCTCACTCAGGGCTCTTGAATTTGCCATGATTACATACCCCAAGAGTTTGTCATTTTATATGACTTCCAGTTAAACAATTTTATCTGCTTTTCTTGTATGAAAGTACTCATTACACTGTTTTATGACAGCCTAGTGACTGAAGAACTGCTTCTTGGATTAGGAAATATGGATTAGGAAAAAGACATGATGAAAGCTAGTTGAAATAATCCATCTTTGGTTAATTCTGCCAGCTACTCACTCGTGCCCTCTTCCAGGTTTGTTTTTTCTACAATAATCATGGATTACTGCTGATACAGTATTATCTGTAGCATTTTAGATCATTTCTTTGGGACCTCAGAGGACTTTATATTCTCTCATTTTAATTATACATACACAGTATAATGTAGGGATTTGGAGATAAGACGGCATGAGGCCTGGGACTGCTTTATTACATAAGAAAGAACAAATACTGATTTATTTACTACCTAGACAAGAACACTGAAAAGAAATAACATAGTAAAAATCTGTGCTCAAGTATGACTGGTCTTTGGATCCATCTGTTCACAGTCCCTTGATTGTTCCCATTCTGTTCACATGCAGCATCTCAGGCTTTGTCAGCTCTGGGCCCTCCCAGGGCTCTGACCTGTGATCAAAGAACAGTGAAGAGAGGCACAGAGCAAAAATATCTGTGCTTTCCAGACAGTGTAGTGGGATGCTGTGTGTACTGCGGATTGAATGACCTCTGTCATTACAACTTCCTTTATGGCAATAATATATATTATATATCTTTGCATGCCACACCAGCAGAATAATCTTGACCATCGTAGTGAACTCTGGAATATCCTTTTATCTGCACATCATTCCATGCACATAGCTAAAGAAAACCCCCTCTCACTATCAAGCCTGTCATGCTACCTGGAAAAACAACTGGAAGGCACCAAAAAGATAGGAAAAAAAGAAAATTAGGAGAAAAGGAAACCAGCAGTAAAACTGAAAATGTACTTATTCAAGGCCTCTACCCCAATCCTGCGTAGTGTCAGCCAGAAAACAGGCTGCAGAGCAGATGCTGATTTAACAAGTAAAGAAACTGAAATTATGTTTTACAGGTATGCATGGCAGGGAACAAGGGAGATGTGAGAACCTGCTTGTCATGTTGCTATTGCCTAATTAAAAACTAGTAGTTATTACTCCCATTAGGGATGCTCAGTGAAGCCAGTTAAACACTGTTTTCTGAAAGTGAAGTTCTTTGTTTTGACTTCATGTCACCTATAAGTGCTAGACAATCAGATCTAGAAAGCCACAGATGTACCATTCAGAAAAGCCTGATGTCCTCCACATACTACACATGAAGCAGAAGTCAAACCCTCAGAGATGGCCACACTATAGAGGAACATCACTCTTCTAGTAAGGTTGAGCACTTCCCTCTGTTTAAAAGATTACACAAACTGTTCAAAAATCCATATTCAGTTTGTGTTGCAACCTGCTGAGCCTCCAGTGCACCTGAAATAAATTCAGAGGCCCAACCGCTTGAGCAAAATAAGTTAAATCCTTGCCACTTTCCCCTCAGAATTTTTTAGAAGGCATTGGAAAAAATGCCTGATTAGTTTAACTATTAAAAAAGAAAAAGTGTGTCTTTAATCTTTCTCAAACACATTTTAAACATGTATGGCCTCACTGCCCCACTGAGAAAGCAGTATTTCCAAAAATAAGGACAGATCTTCTAAATCCATGTTGACACAAGTTAAGGAGCTGAGTTAAGGTTAAGCATTGAAGTGCATTAAGATTTGAGCTTTGTTGACAAGTTGGGTTTCAGGTAGTCTGTTATTACAGAAACAAGAGACCTCAAGGCAACAATCCCCTGGCCACTGAAGTTAACTTGTGAATTACAGTCCTAATGCCAGCTGACTCTAGAGGAAACAATAATCATGGACCACACAGCACCTCCGGCTGTGGTGAGAGGCAGAAATTTTGTTCTGAGTCCATAGAATTTCTTATTTAGCAATAATATCTCGAAGTGCCATAACATCCAGAGGCAGGCACTGATTTTATTTCAAAATAATAGCTGTGGAAGCAATCGTTAATTAAAATGAGAAAAGATGAAAGTAAGCCGCTGGAATGGTACGATGTGACTGACAATATTTACAGGCGCCCTTAGCAGTGGAACGAAATGCAGTGACAGGCAAGCGCATGGCTTGAACCTTTGCCCAAGGCACTCCTGGCCTCTGAACACATGGTGTACACACATTTTCAGGCTCTTACAAGGGTTATTTTCTATAATATCATAGACAGAGGGATAACTTCAGCTATGTCATTCTCCAACTTAATTTCCTGAAAATAGTTCCGCCCGTAAAACCACAGGCTAACTCAAGGATAACAGTCCAGCCTCCTCTACCAAAGGTAGGATAGAAATGAAGCAGCAGTGATCTGAGACGACAAGTACTCAATTTTCTTCCTGCAATTGATATCTAAATCCTGAATAGTATTTCTATCCATGTTATACTATTTTCATGAAATCAAAAAATTTACCCCATACACACACAGCTTCATGTACTGAACAGATGATTTTTCTTTTTTTTTACATCAGATATTGCTGTGGAAGAGCAGGAAAACCAGCTCTTTTTAACATCTTTATGTCTCTTTGGTGTCTCTAAGGTGCTTCATTAAAGATTTATTCCTATAAAGCTTTTACAAAGACTGCATCGACAATAATCCACATGGGGGATTTAGACAGGGTTAATTAATATTCTGAACCAAAGAGTAGTGTGACATTGTGTCTGGGTGTCCTACTGTATCTTAATTTCATTACCTAAATGGGGACTACTGACGCCTGTCAGATTTCTCTACCCAGTCGAAGAAGCAAGAAAGTAGCTCTGTGACATGCATTAGGCACAGAGTAGCAGAAATGCAAAGCAGCATTACTGACTCAGCTGACTGTATATACAGCTATGAAGTACAGATGGCTTTTATGTCAAAGGGTGACAATATTATTTCATTTTCAAATCATCTTATGCACACACTGCTACAAATGTGATTGTCCAGTGAACAGACTGAGCAGAGCTAAGGAAAAAAACCAACCAAACAACAGAAAACCTACCAAAGAGCCAACTAGCTACCAAGGATTCATGACTGCCCTCTGTCAAATACTAATGGACATTTTTCTTCTTGAGTTTCACCAATCATTGCAATTCAAGGAAAAAAAAAAGCAACTCAAGCCAATGCAGAGCATCACCTTGAAGCTAACCTTCCGCTTTAGACAGTAAAGCAAATTCTCAGAGGCGAGTTACACTACACTTCACTTGCTTATTTCAGGAGCATTTCCTATACTTTGTTATTGTGTAGGAGACCTGGGCAGAGACAAAGCAAAGCTTCCCAAATAGCAACATTGGGAAACTATAAAGCTGATCAAGTACAAAAAGGTGTCGTGTGCACAAGGTGGACATAAGAAAAGAGAAATTATTACTCCTTTTTAAGGTCTTAATAGGATTAGTTTTAACAAAAGACCATAAAACATTTTTCATACAGTAGCTTGACTTTAAAAATTTATTTGAAATGTTCCAGCAAAGCCTAAAACATACTGAAAGCACAATACACTTCAGTGAGCTAATTCTAGGTGCTTTGCATTTCGATAACACTTCTTCTGGGAGGGTTTCCAAGTAGTTAAAAAAAAATCAATTAATTAAGGCTCTTGAGTGAGGAAAGTCTATACAAAGTTTATACTCTGGCTCATAAAAAGTAAAACATTCATCCAAGGACAAACACTAACAAATAGTGAAAATCCCTTGACTTCCTGGTTTACAACCTGTTCACTCAGCTAAACAATTTCAATATTTCACCCAAGATAAACAGCTATAATATGAACTGTATGTTCCAGCTGCTCTATACAAACTATAAACTTACCATTCAGCAAATGCAAGCTGTTCCTGAAACTTTCAGTATGAGACATGGGATAATGGGATCACTCCCATTCATGAAGTGACTTGTGAGCAAAAGAATTTTCAGGGCTTGGGGAAAGCATCAATGAAGAACTCAAGGCAACAAGTGCTCAGGCGCTCCATGCTTCTGCAACATGCAACTATTAGTCAGCGGTGTGACCTGCTAACTACAACATAGTAAGGCGTACATATGGTCCTGCACAGCTGGTGCAGAGGTCAAAAGAGCTGTTATTTTCCTACATTTTTCCCCCCAAGTACGTTCCTTGAAAAATACCCAGAGCAACAGAATATTCAGAATGGCTATGAGGAAGGATGAAAGTCCCATTCATTAAGTATGACTGATCTGTTGCACAGCTGTTTTCACAGCATAAGCTGGAAAACTCCAGTATAATCAACAAGACATCTTAACCTCCAGAGTAGCTGTCCTTTAAAAACATAAATATATTGCGCATCTACATCAGTTTGCTAAAGGTCTATCAGTACTTTAAAAATACTATCATCTTGTTTGTGGTCCTAAAGACACACACAAGAGAAAATTCAGTGAGACTATACACATTCCTTTTGAGAGAGTTAGAGCCATTACTGAATTAAACTTCACAGATTATTTCACAGTAAAAAAAGAAAAACTAAGACACAAAAGAAACTTACTCAAGACTACAATCCTTGCCAGGGGAAGAGTCAGGATAATCCTTGCCCAGCCACTTGATCACTGCTTCTCATTCTGAAAGTTCTTCAAGAATATCACTACTTCTATGTATGTTATAGAAAAGTCCCCTTAAACTGCTTTTAAAAATCTATAGGTATCACAATACATAAAAAAGCTATCAGTAGTGCAGATGTCTGTCTACTCTAGTATTTTAGCGTAAATAGTGAGAACCCTACCCTACACAACAAACTGTCTTATTTTGAACTTAACGATATACATTAAATGCACAGACAAACAAACAAAAAAATACCTGGTGAGCTCTTCTTTAATCTTCAAGGGTTCATGTGGGTAGAATTTCACTCTAAAGCACATGGTATATGGTGGATGAGCTGAAACATTATAAAGAAAAAGCATGAGAACAGTAGCAAACAAACATTGCCTCAGCCACTCTGAAGGAGTGGCCTCCGAGAGTCTTACAAAAGTAGCCTGTGTGATGGTTAGCTCTGAAGCATCAGGCAGGGATTCAAACAAAACCAATAAATATTATATATACATATAAAAGGAATAGATCATATGACAAAGAAGGCCAAAGCACGTGCAAAATACACCTAACATAGGCAAATCAATTTATAAACAGTTTTGCATCTCACAAGACGTATTGCTTGATCTAAGAAGTACAAAATGCATTTGGGCTGCTCCTTTTTTTTGTTTTTTGGCAATTCATAAACAGGAACCAATTGCATCTTGTCACAATGAGATACAAAGGTGTTATGTATATTTGTTATTCCTGATAATGATAAAGCCTAGACTACAAAATGGAAAAAAAAATTCATTAAATTTAGCTAATGAAGCTGGAGACAACAGAACTGTTTCTGTTTCCTGTATTTAATAAGACTACATCACCTACTCCTGAGCTATGGTATAAATACCAGGCCTTAAGTACAATACTTTCACTTCTCAACACAAAGAAAGAAAGAAAGAAAGAGAAAAAGAAAATTGGAGTAACAGGAATCATTTCAATTCTGCAATCAGTGTCTCTCAGTTTTACATTAATGAACACAGCTTTATATACCACTGTTGTATCTTTGATAGCATTCAAGATACTACCTAATCCTAAACCAGTTGATCTTTCAGTGATTACAGAAGGGACAGAAAGCAAATTGAAGACTATTATTCTAATCAAAGAGGCATCTTGTGACAATCATGTTAGGATAACAGACATGTGGAGACCAAGTAGAAGGCTTAAATATATCACATCAGGCACAATACACAGGTAGGCAGAGCCCTCAGAGCTATATGTAGCCAGGTAATGTTCTTGTTTTAAATTCCAGTTCGAAGTAAGAAGGAAAATAGTGCATCTTCAAAAGGTAAATGGTGTGGGGAAGAAAACCACCTATATTACACAAGCCATGGTAACTGGCTGGCCCGCTGCTAAGAGCAAGAGAAAGCATGGGGTTAGAGCGAGCACCAAGGCACAACTGCTGTCCAGGCAGCAAGGGCCTCAGCACAGTAAGCCATGCAGGGGTCCTCTTTACCAAAATGTTTACCAGCACGGTCATTTCTAGATGGACATAAGTAGAGGGAAAGCTGAGGCTTCAAACAAAATGGGAATATGTGATCACTGTGCTCATTTGGGAGTGTCCTACAGACCTGAGTGCAGAATTATAATCCTTTTATTAAAATATTTAACTATGGAATTAACTTTCTGCATATTTACACTAGTACTCAACTTTTATAGACCCTTACTTTTCACAGGTTGGGGCTTGGGGGTTCTGCTTTGTTTTGTATGCAACTTTTATTTCATAGTAAAGGGCAGATCTATAATATTCTAGTTAGTTTTAAAAGTCCCTTAGTCTTAATGTATACTCAATGCACACAGACAATCTAACTTTCCTAAATCTTGAAGAGATGGTGCTTTTACAGGAGGAAAATAAGGGAAGGTAGAAGATGAGAGCAAAGAAAATTAGAGGGACAGTGAAGGAATAGAACAGGTGAAACAGAGAATTAGTTGTTGTAATCTATAACAGTAATCACTAAGCTACCAGAACATTTTACTGTACCATCTCCTCGAGCTTACTAGCTCACTGGCTTGTATAAACTGCATGTGGAAATTAGTTCAACAATCATCATACTTTTCAAGCTACTTTGACCACAGTGTTTACCTGTATGCTGCAGTTTTCCACAAACACATCTCTGGATATCACATAGTTCCATGTGATGTACAAAAGCAACAGAAAATAAAAATGCATTACATCTTTAGTTATGGTTGGTATCTTTTGGTGGGTTCAACTCCTTCTGGAGATGAAGGAATATTTTCCCCTTTCAAGACCTCACATTGCATGTTTTTAAAAAAAGGTCAGCCTCAACAAAATCTGCTGACTCACATTTTTTTACTTGTTTAAGTAACTACTCATTTAAGACACAAGGAGGAATGTCAGAAGACATGGGAATGGAGAGATTAAAAATACAGAAGAAAAGAAAGCAAAGAAACAATAACAAACAGAAACAAACAAGAGGAAATGGAGAAAGACAAAAAAGCCTTAAGCGTTTGCTAGGGATGGTTTGAACGTTCAAGCTAATCAAATCTGTACAAGCCCTCTGAAGGCAAGAGAAACACTCAGACTACTTTCTGTGGGCTTCAGTATCTTAGATGCGATGGCAGCATTGTCTTACAGTGACTGGAAATAGGCTGCAAAACAGAGGACGCTGTTAAGTCCTCCCTGCCCTGTAAAGGCAAAGTAGAACGTAAACTGAGTTCAGTGTCCCAGAAAGGGGAACACCCATCCAGAAATGCATGGAGTCATGTTGCCTGGAGAAGGCGAAAGATAACATAAGTCATCTTAAATGGTTCTGTCTCTTCCCAATAGCCTTCTTAAAACTAAGCAAGGGAGAAAAACTTGCACTTCCAGAATACAGTACCACTTACAAAATGTAAGACCCAGGATAGAAGACCCAACCTGTATTAAACGTGCTAGAGCTCCTCCTCAGCAAGAAAGAACTTTTAAATGTCCTGACAGATTTAGAAGTAGTTTGTGCTTGAAAAAGGGATGCAGAAATAAGAACAGCTCGTGCATGGCTCTGCAAGGCCCTAGCTAGTACAAGCCTACTGCAAGATCCTAAAAATGTACTGAATTTTACCCAGATTTTTGGATGTCAGTGGAAGGATTTAAACTTTGGCTGTGGAAAAAAGAAAGAAAGAAAAAAAAAACAACAAAAAGAGTTACAGTAGAAGAGCCACACTCTGGCAGTATATGGTAACCACAGAAAAGCTACAGCTGCCCCATATGCAAAGAGTATCATAGCAAGGAAAGGACAGCATACACTGCACTAAAAAACAGCCCAGATTCACTTAATAGCAAAGGTTATGGTATGAAATGTTTTCCTTGCAGCAAAAGGACAGTATGTGACAGAAGTATACACCTACAACCAATGCAAAGAATACACAGGAGGTTTGGCAAGGCAGTTTGCAGCCTACTTTTAGCAAACCTTTTCCTAGACTCAAGCTTCTATAACAATATTACTCCTCAGCAGTGCAGCAAGCAATACAAAACAAGGCTGCTGCAGCCTGCTAAACAGAGGTCCTTTCTCAGCAACACCTGCAAGAATAGCACAATCCCAACCTGCAATTTGAAATGTTAAAAAGGATATGATCCCCTCCATCCAGTTCATCTCTGGAGATGAAATAAGAAGGCATCCTGCAATTACAGAAGGAAACAGGATCCTCTTTTTCTGTTCATCTTCCCAGTTAGCAAACCAGCCACAAACAATGAATACTTGAAAGGAGAAGGAGGGAACCCCCACAGCTATCCACTTTCCTCTCCATCTTAATTTTAAAATGGATCATGAGCCTAAGGTTCCTCCAAAAATGCGTTTGATGATATGTAAACATTTAGTAAGGCCTTCATCTTACAGATTTTACAGCACTGGAGAAACACACATGAGACCCTCATATTCTCTCATTCACTATATTCTTGTAGTGGAAAGCAAGATAGGCAGCGAATTGTATCAGCTCAAGAGATGAGATCATCAAACCAGACAATTCCTCAATTCCTTGAAAGCAAAATTACTTTCTACCACTTACTCACACATTAAAGTGGAAACATTAACCACAAACCTTCCCAAAACAGAACTCAGTTTGTAGAAGAACATTTCTTCAACACAGAACTAGTCTCAATATAATCAGTTTTATAATAGCTATAAGCCTTTTCTTTCAGAGTGGTCCTTTATCTGTCAGATAAGGAGCAGCTAGTATAGCAAAATGCCCAAGGCTTTGTCAGAATTTCCTACCATCACAGGCTTTGCTTTCTCACTAAAAAAGATTCATAATTACAATAATTTCAAAGGACTTTAGCATGGAAAATAGTATTGACTGAGAATTCCATTGCAATAGGGCAATTAATTTGCCAGTTTATGTGCTAACAGCACATAAGGGATGAAGGCAAAAGAACAAATAAAACCATTTAAATTATATCAAATGCTGAAACCAGTCATGATCTAGACCCTCATGAAGGAACTACACACACAGATGGAAGGTTTCCAGGCAAATGATTGTATGTTTTTAAGGTTTATTTAAGTTGCATTTAACTAAGACAAACTATTCAGTGTACCTGAAACAGTAAGGATCTCCTAACTAAAAAATCAAAGCTCTAACATCCTGACTAGAACAAAGAGGGATATGGGAGCTGCACCCCTTGGCACAGATACCTATGTGTAAGGGACTGAATCCTACATGCATTCATTTTTAAGAAAAGCCCACCATTTGTCTTCTGTGTAGATTAAGAGCTTATAGGGAATGATAAGCCTAAGAAAAACTACACATTCATATTAACATTTTCTTCATGGAAAGACAATTGGAAAAAGAAACAATTCATGTATTTATATTTATGTATTTATATTTATGGAAGCCAAAAATTTTTTTTAAAAGCTGGTGAAAAACTTCACTGAAGTTTTAGAAGTGCGAACCAAAGAGGGAGAAGGAGGGAAGATTCTCAGTTGCAACTTTTGGGAAGGTTTCCTGTTTGTTTTTAACAACCTGCTTTTCATCCAGCACAAATACTAGCTTCTGTAATGAGCTGTACTGGCAGTGTTGGTTTTTTTGATTAAACACGGAGTACAGATGGATACTGAAAGCCAAATGTGGATGTTTAACTTATCTTAATAGCCCTGAGAATGCAACACTGCACAAAAATTCCTACATCTCTCCTTGATGTTACATATTCTCCAAACTACACTACCCTACCAAAAGTTAGTTATCATTTAAAAAAAACCAAAAACATTCACTCAAACAGTCTTCATGTTCACTGATGCTGCAGAAGGATCTCTGGGGAACCCTAAGACATATGCTGTTGTTCCCATATACCTCTTCCCCTACCAAATGAATCAGCGGTTCATCCATACCACTTGCTCAGCATGTTTAAGACAGAACACTACTCAGTGTTTTTATTTTATGCATAAGAAATACCTGATCGATCATAAACCTCAAATTGTGGGGTCTTCTTCATTGCACTCAATTAGTTATGGGACAACACAGGGCAAGGTGGATTTTCATCAACCAGTTATAACAATGCTTTAAAGCATGTTATTAAATCTTCATGAGGATCATAGGTAAAGAATATACAGCATCCAGATTAATGCCTGAAGAATCACACAAAACTTCCTGTTTTCACTGTGCATGGATCTATAAGCCTCATATTTGATTAAACCCTTTTTCAGATTCGTACTGAGACATGAAAACTGATACGTTTGTTGAGATTTAAGAATCTTTAGAAAGTTTTGCACAACCCATCTCTGCATCTCGGTTCTTGCTTCCCCTGGTTCATTCCATCTCCTTTCACATTTTATGACAGGATTAGAGATAAGGAAATTAACTTAACAAATTCCAATGGCCTGTCACAGGAGAACATCCTTTTTGCGTTACTCTCCCAGATCATCTGACACGCACGGCAGCAAGAAAAACATGTAAATTTTGAACTTGCACATCAGAGCAACAGAATTGATTCTGTTCCACTGTCATCAAGAACAAAACCCATGTAGTCAGATATTTCCCATAAAGCACATGACAGGATAGCTGCATACTTATTATACAGAATAACCTTTAAAATTAATGAAAAAAGAGAGAGGGAAAGTGCATGGGAAAACTTTGTTCTTTAGTTAAACATTAGTGCTGATGTGACCAGTAGGATTTACACCAAGACATTCCTAGACAGAAAAATACGTAAAAAAATGTAAGATGGACAAATGGAGAACTTTACTGTCAGCATCTGGGAGAGAATAACATGCAACAGAACAGAAAAACTGGTTTTAAAAGGACTTTATCTAGAACCACAAAGATGCAGCTACCTTAGGCAACCTTCCCGAGAGTTTTTCAACACACTGTTGGAAGCATGGTGCTCACAGCTACAGATCGCCAGCCACCAATTGGCTTCAACCAGTACAAACAAGACTGGCAGTTGTTCAGGGCATTTCTGAGAGACTAAAATTTCCCCTTTCAGTCAAAATTAGTGGTAAAGATGGCTGAGGCACAGACCTAGACTTTACACAACATGTTATGATACAAACATTTCCGTGAAGATGGAAAATGCAAAGGTAGGTGCTGAGACAAAAAAAGATGTCATGCCTTCATTCTTCTTGTGTTGCATCAGGACACATTTAAATATGGTTTTCATATGTGACAAGACAAAATAAAAAATATTTTGGAAGACTCCATCTTATTGCAGTATTACTAAACGTGAACTTAAAGCAATTTTTGCCAAAGCTAAATAAATTAAAATGGTAGCGCATCACACAAAAACCTATGCAGACTTCAGAGCTTCAAACACACAACATTCTATCCCACTGACAGAAATTTATAGCTGCCAAATTGTGATTTCTGTACAACCTGACTATATAGAGGGATTATGCCTAAGTGATTCATGTACTACTGAGGCCCATGAAATCTAGTACCTACTGAAATTTGTATTAGAACAGGCGTCCCAGTCATACCTTTTCTGCTCAAAATATTTGTCATTACTGAGCTGCACGAATAAATACACTGAAAACCTTGTTGCTGTGCAGGGGGGCAATGAAGTTCCCCATAAATGGTAGCTGAGATCAAGCATGCAGCATTTTTCAAATTCTGCTGCACATATGCAGGTGCTCTGTAATCCTATGTAAACTGAGCATTCACCTGAATTTCGAATATTTTGAATCATTAGTGTTAATACAACCTACTCTTGCATCAGAGGAAATGAAAGTCCATTCTTACAAAACAGATCATTTCACTGTTTTCTGAATTCCTTAATGGCAGAGAAAGAAAAGGAAACCTTCAGTTTTTACACTTTCCACCTGCTACTAATTTCAGTCCTCACTTGTGTCACCTGAGACTGTGATGTTTTTCAAATTAATATTGGTAATTTCTTCTTCTGAGTCTAAATCTTTTCACAGTAGACTGAATATTTTTAGATAAAATACAAATTAACCTTGTGTGCCTTTAGAAATTGTTTAGTGTTCTACATTAACATAGCATATTTTTAGAAAAATAAATCAAGAGGTTCCTGATGTGAAATGCTTACAAAAACATCCTTGAAACCTCTGGGAGCAAAAATATATTTATGCATAATGTACATGGATTCTACACATATATATAAAATATATACATATATCTCCTTGTTTTGTTTCTTTAAAGGGTTATAGTAGCAACTGAAGTTCTTCATCT